>NW_004797369.1:3026-4146 GCF_000002075.1 Aplysia californica
GAGAGAGAGAGAGAGAGAGAGAGACAGACAGACAGACAGACAGACAGACAGACAGACAGACAGACAGACAGACAGACAGACAGACAGAGACAGAGACAGAGAGAGAAAACATTGCCTCTTCACGAGACACAATATGATGATGCGTGACGTAGAGGCAGATATGAATACATGCGAAGTCAGACCCCAGAAACCACAACGACATCACGGCGCAATATCACCCACAGCATCTCACAGTCAGCAGAGATATGTGGGCGCATCGTGGTGGAATCAGCTGTTCGTCATTGTTTTTAAAAAATTAACCCTCCTGCTCCCACCGCAAAAACTAAATAAATATATAAATAAATAAATAAGTAAAAGAAGAAGCAGACATTTGTCTACACGCTGTTCAGTTTCCATCAATTATTTTTTTTTTATTTCATTATTTTAAAAAAAAATTTTTTTTTTTTACTTTACTTACTTTTTTGGCTCTACACCTTTTATGTGCCCTTAAAATCACAATGTGTGGATTTTTGCTGAAAAACGTTGATCATAGGCACAATAAAAGTAGTGTTGCAGTTTTCAAGACCAACCGAGCTTTTGAATTAATTTATGAAACTTTGGTGAATTTATAAAACTTGGTGAATTTATGAAACTGGCGAATTTATGAATCTGGCGAGTTTATGAAACTTGGCGAATTTATTAAACTTAGTGAATTTATGAAACTTTGGCGGCCATTCTCTCGCTATGTTTACTTCTGACTCCCATCTTCTTCCATCGCAAATAATATGTCGACTTCTGTATAATGTATAATGTGTGTGTGTGTGTGTGTGTGTATGGGTGTATGTGTGTGTGTGTGTGTGTGTGTGTGTGTGTGTGTGTGTATGTGTGTCGTACGAGTGTGTGGCCTCCAACTTTGCCTGGGAGGACTCTACGTGCGCCAGGCTGGTTTATATTGGTGGGTGGATATATAGATATAATATTGGTGGTTGGACATATGTGTGTGTGTGTGTGTTTGTGTGTGTGTCTGTATGTGTGTGTGTGTGTGTATGTGTATGTGTGTGTGTGTTTGTGTGTGTGTGTGTGTGTGTGTTTGTGTGTATGTGTGTGTGTTTTTTTGTGTATATGGATGCGTGCTCGTGTG
>NW_004797369.1:4246-7513 GCF_000002075.1 Aplysia californica
ATATATATATATTTGTGGGGGCCCTTGTGGTCTAGAGGTTACGGTGTTCGCCTCCCATTCAACAGGTCGCGTGTTCGAAACCTGACAACGACAGAATATTTTCTTCTCTGAAATGTTCTCCTTTCACCTACTTTCCTTCTCTCTAACGATGTTCTGTCGTCTGCTTTCGTCTCCACTTTCTGCCTCACCACCTCCCGGACACCCCTTTTCACCTCCCCCTTGCCCCCTCCACTGGGCTTCTGACTCTTTCTGGAGCCTTTCTACTGCTACTCCTTGGCTACTTCTTACTGCTGTCTAATAGTATTAGCCACACCCCTGATCGTATGGTAGGTAAGATCTCACACCTAGCCTTCTCAGATAAGGGCGAAAAATGTCCCTTGTGAAAGTTGCACACGTTAAAGACTCTTTGATGATCCCAAAATCGATAAGAGAAGGCTTCGTCCGCCACCCGGGCAAAAGTAAAAATTCCTGCCTAACTGAACATGTTCAATGTGCCCAGCACGCTCATATTATGATGACATTATGCCGCTGCGAGCGCCGTTAAACACTTACCCCCCAAAAATATATTATATAAAAAAAACAGGACAAAGGAGAGTCCACAGGAATGACCACTCACCTGGCCACAGTGTGAACACCATGGCAACCGTTGCCAGTGCGCATCGACGTATGCCTGTCACCATGGCAATGAGTCTGAAAAGGAAAAAGAAGGTGGAGGGGGCAAGACGGAGTAGCAACAGCGTGTGTATAGAGCTAGGATGTGTCAGCCGCTCGAGCTGTCAGAGGGCGGGGGTTGGGGGGTCGTGGGGGTCGGAGGGTTGAGAGGTCGGAGGGTTGAAGAGTCGAATGGCGAGAGGGAAGGATGGTCGGATGATAGGATCATTGGCCAAAATCACAAAGAAGTTGTGTTTAAAATCTCAACACAAGAAACACACACACACACACACACACACACACACACACACACACACACACACACACTGTATCCCCCCCCCCCCTTTCAGTCGCTGCTGTCGTTTCGTTGACAGACAAGACGGGTTGAGGGGGGGGGGGTGAGGGGGTGGGTGGAGCCGTCAATCTCCGAAATGATGTACAGTATGTCGAGAGTGTGTCTATAGTGTGTCTATGGTGGGTCCATGGTGTGTCTATGGTGTGTTTTTGGTGTGTCTAGAGTGAGTCTATAGTGTGTCAATGGTGTGTCTATGGCGTGTGTATGGTGTGTGTATGGTGTGTGTATGGTGTGCGTATGGTGTGTCTGTGGTGTGTCTAGAATGTGTCTTTGGCATGTGGGAGAGAACATTACAATGATTCACGACCAATACTATTAGTCCTTATATCATGTACTAGCCTTCTTATTAAAATAATACCGGGTGCCTATTGCAGAAGGGATCGGGTCGGGTCGGGTCGGGTCGGGTCGGGTCGGGTCGGGTCGGTCGCCCGACTCGTCGCCTGAAAACAGACTCGTTTATTTTTTAGGCGACGAGTTGGGTGCGATCGGCTTGTAGCACAATAGCTGCTCAGCACCCTCAGTCTGGTTATACAGGGTGCCCACTACGCCTGAAACTGAAAACAAACACGTTTGTTTTTGAGGCGATCGAGTGGAGCGATCGGCCCGATCCGCTGATCCCGGTCGTAGTGGGCACCCCGTATTAGCGAACCGACCCGATCTGTTCCTCAGTGGGCACCCTGTATAAGGCAAGCTTCACGTAACTGTCCCGGCTGTACTGCAATCACATCCAGCGTTGTTGTTGTTGAGGCCCTCGACTGACACTTTTCTCCGGAAAATCAAAGTCCACAAGGTGTCTATGTCTGTGTCAGTGTCTGCGTCTGTTGTTTGTGAAGACAATCAAAGTCCACACCGTGTTTGTGTCTGTGTCTGTGGAAACAATCTAAGTCCACACGGTCTTTGTGTCTGTGTCTGTGTCTGCGTTTGTGTCTGCGTCTGCGTCTGCGTCTGCGTCTGTGTCTGTGTCTGCGTCTGTGTCTACGTATGTGTCTGTGAAAAAGTCCAGTCTGTGTCTGCGTCTGTGTCTACGTATGTGTCTGTGAAAAAGTCCACACGGTCTTTGTGTCTGTGTCTGTGTCTGCGTATGTGTTTGTGGAGACAATCAAACTTAATCAAAGTCCACACGACGCCAAATTCCTGCGGAAAGAACAACAACGTCATCAGACACGGACACCTCGCACCTGCTGACAACATCAACCTCCCTGGACTTGTAAATATATAATTTCAACAGGCCACAACTCACAACGTCAACTTCGCCGGACTTGTAGATTCCAGTGGGGCAGAACTCACAACACCTTGTATATTATATGTGAGGCAGCGTGGTGGAATCAGGCTCTCGTCAAAATATTAAAAGCGAAGAAACTTGCATTTTCCCGCTGGTTTGTGAATTTTTATCAAATTTTTGTTTTTTTGGCTCAACACCTTTCATACCCATTAAAGAACTCATTTCTGTGTGGATTTTCCTGAAAAACGTTGATTAAAGGCACAAAAATTGTAAATTCAATTACCACGGACTCTGAAGCTAAGGAAATAACTAATCTTTGGCGGCCATTTTTTTTTCTAACGAATTTTACCTCTGAAAACAGGTGACCCCCAGCAGGCAAGTTCCGTATGAGCGCTCAAATCGTTGGTTCTAATTTCCAGTGTGAGGTGTCGCATGCCTTGCCAATACGCGAGTGAGCGTGGTGGACTGGCGCGCTGATTGGTGGGCAAACATTCGTTCTAGATCTAGCTGTATCATCGTCACCGACACTCTACATTATTGGACGGTTGTGTGTGTGTGTGTGTGTGTGTGTGTGTGTGTGTGTGTGTATGTGTGTGTGTGTGTGTGTGTGTGTGTGTGTGTGTGTGTGTGTATGTGCGTGCGTGCGTGCGTGCGTGCGTGCGCGCGCGCACGCGTATGCGTGCGGGTGTGTGTATGTGTGTGTGTGTTCATGAGTGTGTGTGTGTGTGTGTGTGCGTGCGTGTGTATATATGTGTGTGGTGTTTGTGTGCGTTTGTATATGGGTGTGTGGTGTGTGTGTGTGCATGTGTATTTGTTTGTGTATGTGTGTGTATGTGTGTGTGGGTGTGTGTGTGGGTGTATGTGAGTATGTCTGTGTGCTCACGCGCGCGTGTGTGTGTGTGTGTGAGTGCGTGCGCGTGATTGTGTACATATGTTTGTATTTGTTCTCTCTATAATAATGCATGTCATGTAGACTATTAATTTTGCTTTCGAGTCCTCTTAGTTTATGACCCCAGGTCATTTCAAACATTTTAAGATT
>NW_004797369.1:8053-10476 GCF_000002075.1 Aplysia californica
CACACACACACACACACACACACACACACACGAATCCAAAGACGCTTAGTTGTGGCCCGAGAAGCTGGACACAGAACTCTGTTTCTGTCATCAAAATATTCTTCGTAAATTGGTGGGTCGGTTGTTACAGTTTAAATGTTGAACAAAATGTATTATTTCTGCCTCCGTTCCATTGTAACAAGCAGCAAACAATTATCTTTTGAAAACCAAAGTCTGCAGTCGTACAAGCAACTTTATATCGTCTAGAAACTAATTAAACCTATTTGTGATCCGAGAAGCTAGACACAGCATTATTTCTTTTTTCTAATCAAATTTCATTAGTAAGTTGTTATGTCGGTCGTCACACTCTCAGTGTCAGACATGATATGATATTTATTTTTTGTATGTTTAGTTAAAGTGACAATCAACAAGTCATTCTATTTTATTAACTGACACTAATTTACAAACTGCTTGGTATCATAATATTATGACTGTTACCACACCTAGATGTAACCTGAAAAGTCAGAAACAGTGTTATATCCTTTTCGTCAAACTTTCTATAGCAAGTTGTTATGTAGGTCTTTACACTCTCAGTGATGTATGCAAGTTCTATTCTATTAAGTGCATGTCTAGTTTTAACACCCCCCCCCCCCCACCCCCAACCAAAAATAAATAAATTAAAAAATTAAAAAATTGTTTTACAATTTGAATCTGCAACTTAGAACACAACATGTACCCCTCAATCAACATCTCAACCGAATTGGAGTAAAGCAGTCTGCTGCCGGCCCACTATGTGACTACCCCTCAGAGACAGTGGAACGTCATCTGTTCTTCTGTAGCAACCTAACAGATTTAAGGGGATGTTTTCTTCCCAAGCTACCCCACACATTTAACTGCCTCTACTCCTCAAGACAACAATTAGAACAGACATGCAACTATTACAGAATGGCGTCATGCAGAAGAGTTAACTCTCAGATGCTACTGGATCGCTAACAACAACAACAACATCTGAATCTGCAATTTTACATCCAATTTTGTACTGATTTGGCACTATCCAAGCCTAACTGTGATCGTGGATGGTTTGGCAGGTGATCTGGTGTGGTTGGCTCCTTCTTTCCTATCAAACATCTATCGTCCTTATCTCTCGTCCTTCTTTTTTGTGTATGTTACTCTCTTGTAACACATCTATTCTTCGGCACTTAAATGACCTTATTGAGTTGCAAGTGCCGTAAAACTTTTACTAAAACTAAAACTAACTAACTGTGATCTGAGAAGCTAGAAACAGCTTTTATTTTCTCTTCAGTTTTTTATTTTTGTTTTTTTTTGGTTGTTATCCAAATTTTTTTGGCAACTTGTTATATCAGTGGTTACACTCTCAGTCTTCGGCACAATATGTAGCTTTTTGTGTATATTTAGTTGCAACAACCAACAAATTACTTTTGTTTAGCTATCTGGGTCAACAATGTTACATGCAACTCGGTACTGACAAGACACTGATTCAGCCAACTTTTGATCTAAGAAGCTAGAAACATATTTTTACCCCCCGGGGCGGTGCTACTGACTGAAGTGTCTTTTGGCCATTCCCAAAAGGGAGATATTAACATGTTCTTATGCACAGTAGAATCGTAAATGGGCTTATTTATCAATGTCATGCTCATAACTGTGCCTGAACTGCAACAGAGCACTGCTGTTTTTTTCTTTCCTAATCCTTAATATCGTCATTTTCCTCTACTTCTTTTGTATGTTTGTCACTCTCTTGTGACCTGCTATTTCCGGGTGCCTTGATAGTCGAAACAGACCTTGTGCTGTTGAAGCTAGAGAGGTGAGCAGAGTAAGTCTGATTCCCTGTAAAGACTTCTCTGTTGACATCCACCCATTGACGCTCATATGACCTTATGCAGTTGTGAACACCGTAAAAACTCTACTAAAACTTTCTTAAAGACACTGAGTCCACCAACTTTTCATCTAAGAAGCTAGAACCCCCCCCCCCCCCTTTTTCTGTTATGCCAATTATTATAGTAAGTTGTTTTGTCGGTATTCAGACAAACTCCTATTATTAGACTTAATAGGTTTATTTATATGTATTTTTGCAGGAGTTTGGTGGGCCTCACGGGTAGGTCCTACTTTTATCATTCAATCATAAAAAGTATGATCAATTTCTGTTTAACAGAATGGGCCGGGAACACAAGACAACAAGATAAAGAAAAATTAAATCGACTAATACGGAAAGCATGTAAAATTTCAACTTCGACCTTCCCCTACTTGGATGAATTATACATTATAGCTTGCACTAGAAAACATAATTCCATCTTTTTGGACAATAAACGTCCCTTGTTCCCTCGAATAAAAATATCAGTTAGAAGTGTGTGTGTGTGTGTGTGTGTGTGTGTGTGTGTGTGTGTGTGTGTGTGTGTGTGTGTGTGTGTGTGTGTGTGAGAGGGTTG
>NW_004797369.1:10585-13451 GCF_000002075.1 Aplysia californica
TGTATCTTATCTTATCTTATCTTATCTTATCTTATCTTATCTTATCTTATCGTATCTTATCTTATCTTATCTTATCTTATCTTATCTTATCTTATCTTATCTTATCTTTCTCTCTCAACAGCACCAGTGGTAAAACAATATAATGATATGCTGGAATGTTATAACTAGGACTAGGCATGCACAAAAACTAAAAGATTTAAACCAATACTGAAAGTGTAACGACCGAAAGCACAAGCTACTCAAAACAGTAGGAAGACAAGGAAATAAAGATGCTTCCTGCATTTTAGAAAATATCTAGATTTGTATACAGTTTAGCCTAGCGACAAACGGTATGAAATGCTAGCACCTGTGTTAAAATAAAACACAAAAGTATATTAATTTTTAAAACTAGAAATGCACACACACAAAAAATTAATTAAACCCAATTCTTAGAGCTTTACGACCGGCCGCTCACGTTACTCAAAACAGAAGGAAGACAAGGAAATAAAGATGTGTATAGCTTTTCAGAATATTTCTGTGTTTGGATAGGATATAGCCGTGCAAAGAAATCTATAAAATACTAGCACTAGCACCTTTGGTAAAACACAACGATATGTTGGTTGTTACAACTACGCATGCCCAAACACTAAAGGATTAAAACAAACACTGAGAGTGTAGTGACCGACCGTGGACGATAAAAGAATAAAGAGCTTCAAGCTTTTTAGTAAACATTTTGATTTGGATAAAGTTTAGACTAGCAAAGAAGACTCTAAAATACTAGGACTTTTTGTCAAACCCAGTGATTTGTTGGTGGTTATTATATCGAGGCATGCACAAAAACTTACAGACTAAAACCAATACTGAGAGGATAATGACCGACCGCACAAGTTCCCCAAAACAGTAGGAAGACAAAGAAATAAAGATGCTTCCAGATTTTGGGAACACATTAAGGTTTGGACAGAGTTTAGCCTAGCGAAAAGCTGTATAAAATGCTAGCACCTGTGTTAAAACACAAAAATATATTGATTTTTATAACTAGGCATGCACAAAAACCAATAGATTAAAACTAATTCTTAGAGCTTTAACGACGGACCGCACAAGTTACTCAAAAGAGTAGAGAGACGAGGAAATAAAGATGTTTTCAGCGTTTCAGAATACATGTAGGTTTGGACTGAGTTCAGCCGGGCAAAAAGTGTATAGAATGCGAGCACCTTTTGAAAAACACAACAATGTGTTGGTTGTTATAGTTCGGCTTGTAGAAAAACTAATAGATTAAAACCAATGCTGAGAGTGTTATGACCGATCTCATAAGTTACTAAATAACAGTAGATCTAGGAGGACACAGAAATAAAGATGCTTCCAGCTTAATTTAGAACATATGTGAGGCAGTGTGGTGGAATCAGGCTCTCGTCAAAATAATCAAAATGAAGAAATTTGCATTTTTCCGCAGGTTTGTGAATTTTTTAAAATCGAATTTTGATTTTTTGGCTCAACTCAAAAACGTTGATTAAAGGCAGAAAAAAGGTATATTTTCAGTTACCACGGCCTCTTAAGCTAAGGAAATAACTAATCTTTGGCGGCCATTTTCTCACTAATTTTACCTCTAAAAACAGTTGACCCCACCTCCTTCATTCGCAAATATCTCAACTTGTATTCAAGATAAATGGATATTTTTCACCCAAATAAAGACAAGTGAACAAGCTTTAAGATGATACTAATAAAACTCTACATGCCCAAAAATTGACGAGAGCCTGATTTCACCACGCTGCCTCACATATTAGGTTTGGATAGGTTATGAAAAGCTAGCATCAACGGTAAAACACAATAGTAGTATTTTTGTTGTCACATCTAAGCAAGCACAAAAACTGAGTGGGTGGTATGAGGGCGCGACTGGTGGGTCCTACTTCTTTACTTTCCCCTCTGATTGTTTCTGTCTGTCTGTCTGTTTGTCTGTCTGTCTGTCTGTCTGTCTGTCTATCTGTCACTGTCTGTCTGTCTGTCTGTCTGTCTGTCTGTCTGTCTGTCTGTCTGTCTGTCTGTCGGTCTGTCTGTCTGTCTGTCTGTCTGTCTGTCTGTCTGTCGGTCTGTCTGTCTTATTTTTCCCCTGCATAAATTAATCATGACTGTGTCAATGCTCTTCTCTTTACTCAAACAAACAAACAAAAACTAATAGATTAGAACTAATACGTAACGACCGACCGCACAAGTTTTTTTCAAAACAGTAGATAGAAAAGAAATAAAGATGCTTCCACCTTTTTTAGATCACATTATCTGGAAATGGATAGAGTTTATCAATCGCTGTAAAGATTCGAACTCGGGACCTACTAAATAAGAGATGAACACCATAATCTCTAGACAACAAGAGCCCCTGTAAAAGCTTTGAATAAAAGTCCAAAAATAAACCAGCTTAATTATTATATGGTCCACCCTTTTGACCACCCTCCCTCCCAGGAAAAATGAAAAAGAAAAGAAAATTCTTTTAATCAAAACGAGCCGAGCCCCCCCAATTAAAAAAAAAATAATGATGAAAAAATAAACATATTTTTAATGAATAAAAATTTTAATTCAATTCAATTAATTTCAATTTGTTTTAATTTTAAAAGAGAATTTTTAAAAAAGGGGAGAACCTTGATCTCGAAGATATGTATAAAATTTCAGAGGAGGAGAAGGAGGAACAAGAAAAAAGAAATGAAAAAGAGAAACAGGCCATTGGCAACGAAACTTTTTTCGAGTTTTCGAAAAAGGACAGACACTCGCGCCTTTTGAAGTAAAGAAGGTAATGAAAGAAAGACAACCCTTGTTTATTCACATTTTATGGTAAATAAATACTTGTTAAGTCCCTTGATTTTTTTAGTTTATTCTTTTTCTCTGTGTGTGTGTGTGTGTG
>NW_004797369.1:14098-15989 GCF_000002075.1 Aplysia californica
TCACTCACTCACTCACTCATTCACTCACTCACTCACTCACTCACAGTACACACACATACACACACACACACACGCACACACACTTACATATGACCAAAACTGTGTTGATAGTGCATACTAACCCCCCCCAAAACCCCCCCAAAAACAACAAACCTAAAAAACAAAAACAAAACAAAAACAAAAACAACCAACAAACAAACCCACTCACACATACTCACATATTCTGCTCTGTCCGTCCGTCTGTATGTCTGTCTGTTCCTCACACACTCACACATACACACAAGCACACACACACACACACACACACACACACACACACACACACACACACACATACACAAACACACGCACGCGCGCAAGCCCAAGAAAGCACATCGTATTTCTAAGGAAAGAGCCTGCTCCATTGTTCACTTTATTTACTCAGTTTTGTGTCAACCTTCCGAGCATAGACTTTTAAAAATGTTAGCCCATAGAGTTATCTCCTTTTTAAATAATGTCTCTGATAATTTTAAACAGTGTAAATCTATGTACATGTATTAGCCTTGTATCCCAAGACCGTGCACTCCTACGCACTTCCCGTTCACCTTTATTTGCACACCATTTAATTGACTCAGTTCGGAACCAAATAAAGGGCAACAGGGAGGAAAGGGTGCGGCCCCACTCGTCCGTAACGATACTACATGACGACATTAATGTTATACCCTTCATTTGCCCGCCTTTGGTGTGCAGTAGCACAGCCTTGAGATTTTATAACTGTTCTACTTTACTTTTTACTTTTTCATGCTCTGTTGCCGTCAGTTAAGCGTCGAGGGGAGATGCAGTTTTCTATGGTAGGCCTAGGCCAGCTCCGCAGCTCTTTCACTTGGGATTATATTTTGATTTCTGCGGGTTTCCTTGACACTCTCAATCCACCTTTCGCGTGGCCTTCCTCTTCCTTTATAGCCTGAGTGCTTGGTGTTATAGCCTGTTCTCGAGGCTGGCCTAAGGTATCATAATACGTACCAGTTGGCCAAACCATTTTAGTGGGTGGTTGGCGGGTGCTCTGGTGTGGTTTGTTCCTTATTTTCTATTAAAACATCTATCGTCCTTATCTCCCCTCCTTCTTTTTTATGTTTGTTACTCCCTTTGTAATACCTCTAATCTTCTGGCGCCCATTGACCTTATGCAGTTGCCAGCGCCGTAAAACCTCTACTAAAGCAAAAAAGCAAACCATTTTCTTCTTCTTCTTCTCGATCGCATCACACTTGAAGTCTGGTATCTGTCATAAATTGGGCCGTCCTGCTCAGTTCATCAGTCGGCCCGTATAGCTTCTCTTGCAGCTTCAGTGGGGTTGGCCACGTTTCCTGTCTCAGGGCATTTTTTCTCTGTCTTTCTATGAAATGCATCAGGACTCAGTGTCAATAACAGCTCTTACTTATTACTTAAAGTATAGAGAGTAAAACTCAAAGAGGTTATAAATAGTACTATCTACAACTTCTTTGGTAATTGTCAGTTGATGTAATGATTAATTAACAATTGAGTAACCGATAACAAATCCTACCTACTTACAGCACTTCGCAGAATAATATTATGTCATAGGTAGTACAGTATTACTCATTACACATTTTTGTTTTAATAAATGTATCTTTCATAACTGATATTGTTATCAGTGTGTCATGGATTTATATAGTGGGTTGTTGGCGGGTGCTCTGGTGTCGTTTGCTCATTTCCTATCAAAATATCTATTCCGCTTAGATCTCTCCTCCTCCTTTTTTGTGTTTGTTCCTCTCTTGTAATGAACACCTCTAATCTTTGGCTATTTTAAGACCGAACTGTATTGCCAGTGCTGTACAACGCTTACTAAACAAACAAAAAACGAAAAAATAATATATATATGGTATTCATATTTATT
>NW_004797369.1:16561-19714 GCF_000002075.1 Aplysia californica
ACACACACACACACACACACACACACACACACACACACACACACACACACAGCTTGGTCCAACGTGTAATGCCTTGATAAGGGCACTTTACACGAATTTTCCATTAATTTCGCTGGGTCCTTTCGGAGATGGAAGTTAAATTAAATTAACTAGCAAGTGATCCTGCCTTTTGAATAAACGAATAAGTGCTGAAAGAGGCCTTAAATCTACATTGTAGGCCTATACCCTTTCACCATGTTCACCTTTTTTCGTCCACCGTGTCTGTGGTGTAACAGTAGTTTATAATAAGGCACTTCGCTGTCGCATCCAGAAGACCTGAGTAGGACTACAGAGTGGGGAGATATTTTTAACCCTATCCGTACGCCCTGGGGTCATTTTGTACCCCCATGGTTGTAATCTTCACATTTTAGAATAATTCTTCTAGTACGAAGATCTCTTTGAAACTTTCAGTATTTCTCTAAAAATCATTTTGACCGACTGCTATGCAAAGCGTACAGATCGGATACGAGTACATTTCCTCTTTGGAAAGTGGTGGCACAGAGTTCCCCACCGTGTATGGATACGATAGTAAAACACGACGTACCGTAGGCCTACGGATAGGGTTAAGACTTCGCCGTTGCATGCAGAAGACCTGAGTAGGATTACAGAGTGGGGAGATTTTTTTAAAAAAGTATTATTATTATTATTATTATTATTATTATTGTTATTATTATTATTTATTATTATTATTATTATTATTATTTATTATTATCATTATTATTATTATTATTATTATTATTGTTATTATTGTTGTTGTTATTATTATTATTATTATTATTATTATTATTATTATTTATTATTATCATTATTATTATTATTATTATTATTATTGTTATTATTGTTGTTGTTATTATTATTATTATTATTATTATTATTATTATTATTATTATTATTATTATTGGTGAGGCAGCGTGAAGGAATGCAGGCTCTCGTCAATTTTTGAGCATATATAGAGTTATTGGTATCATCTTGAAGATTGTTCACTCGTCTTTATTTGGATGAAAAAAATATCCATATATCTTGAATACATTACAAGTCGAGATATTTGTGAAAGAAGGAGGTGGGGGTCACCTGTTTTCAGGGGTAAAATTAGTGAGAAAATGGCCGCCAAAGATAAGGTATTTTCTTAGCTTAAGAGTCCGTGGTAAATAAAAATTTACTTTTTTGTGCCTTTAACCAACGTTTTTCAGAAAATTCCACGCAGCTAGGGGCTGTTCAAATATAATCTTACACCTTTTTTGGGACTTTTTGACCCCCCCCCCTCCCTTTCTTACACTTTTCTTACATTCGCCCTTATTATAGGAGTATGTATACAAGTCGTGTGGCTACCGGACTCGTAATCGTGAGGTTGCAGGTTCGGGGGTCTGCCTGCATCGCTCTCTCTCTCTCTCTCTCTCTCTCTCTCTCTCTCTCTCTCTCTCTCTCTCACACACACACACACACACACACACACAGCTTGGTCCAACGTGTAATGCCTTGATAAGGGCACTTTACACGAATTTTCCATTAATTTCGCTGGGTCCTTTCGGAGATGGAAGTTAAATTAAATTTTAATTAACTAGCAAGTGATCCTGCCTTTTGAATAAACGAATAAGTGCTGAAAGAGGCCTTAAATCTACATTGTAGGCCTATACCCTTTCACCATGTTCACCTTTTTTCGTCCACCGTGTCTGTGGTGTAGCAGTAGTTTATAATAAGGCACTTCGCTGTCGCATCCAGAAGACCTGAGTAGGACTACAGAGTGGGGAGATTTTTTAACACTATCCGTACGCCCTGGGGTCATTTTGTACCCCCGTGGTTGTAATCTTCACATTTTAGAATAATACTTCTAGTATGAAGATCTCTTTGAAACTTTCAGTATTTCTCTAAAATTCATTTTGACCGACTGCTATGCAAAGCGTACAGATCGGATACGAGTACATTTCCTCTTTGGAAAGTGGTGGCACAGAGTTCCCCACCTTGTATGGATACGATTGTAAAACACGACGTACCGTAGGCCTACGGATAGGGTTAAGACTTCGCCGTTGCATGCAGAAGACCTGAGTAGGATTACAGAGTGGGCATGCAGAAGACCTGAGCAGGATTACAGAGTGGGGAGATTTTTAAAAAAGTATTATTATTATTATTATTATTATTGTTATTATTGTTGTTGTTATTATTATTATTATTATTATTATTATTATTATTATTGTTTATTATTATTATTATTATTATTATTATTATTATTATTATTATTATTATTATTATTATTATTATTATTATTATTATTATTATTATTATTATTATTATTATTATTATTATTATTATTATTATTGGTGAGGCAGCGTGAAGGAATGCAGGCTCTCGTCAATTTTTGAGCATATAGAGTTATTGGTATCATCTTGAAGATTGTTCACTTGTCTTTATTTGGATGAAAAAAATATCCATATATCTTGAATACAAGTCGAGATATTTGTGAAAGAAGGAGGTGGGGGTCACCTGTTTTCAGGGGTAAAATTAGTGAGAAAATGGCCGTCAAAGATTGGGTATTTTCTTAGCTTAAGAGTCCGTGGTAACTAAAAATTTACTTTTTTGCGCCTTTAACCAACGTTTTTCAGAAAATTCCACGCAGTTATTAGTTCTTTAATGGGCTTGACAAGTGTTGAGCCAAAAAACAAAAATTTGATAAAAATCCACAAACCCTCGGAAAAATGCCAAGTTTCTTCACTTTGATTCTTTTGACGACAGCCTGATTCCACCACGCTGCCTCACATTGTTGTTGTGTAGCTCGGTCTTTTTGCTGGAATTTTGCATCCCTCTACTCGGACGTATACGTTGTTCCTGACAGTCAGGGTCACGGAAGACTCCTCCTTCAAAATCTAAAGCGTATCGTCGGTGATGGCATAAAAATACCTACAATTTAATTTTGAAAAAAAAAAAGAAAAGATTTTTCTTTCGTCCCAATGAAGGTAAACATTATTCTGATTATTTTTGACCATGCGAGACGAACCATTCCAGCGGATATAAAGCTTTATACATTCGTGTCAATTTTAATTCGATACAGAGATCAACTCCTCACCGATTCCTACGGGAAGCAGAGGAGGGAAATTAAAGGGGGGGGGGGGGGGGGGGGGG
>NW_004797369.1:19814-28740 GCF_000002075.1 Aplysia californica
GTATATATAGACAAACGGACAAGAAAATTCACCTAACACCCATATGTTTTAATGATAATTATTATTATTATAATAATATTGTCACGCTCATAAGATAATTTTAATGCCTTTATACTAGTCAATAGCCATTTTGAGAAGATTTTAACAAATCTGCTTCTTTCGAACAACTGGGAAACACTTGAATTTTAGTAAGTGATCTTTATATTGAATTATTCTTTTGTCCATGTAAACTATATTAATATATTAGCTAGCTGATTAAACTGCTTTTTATTTTAGAGACAAAACTCCAAACCGGCCAAACATGACTTAAGCAATTAGTGATTAATCTTATGAGCCTAACTGTAATAATATTTTGTCTTTGGTTGATTGTTTTTTTTTGTTGTTGTTTTTTTTTAAAATTAGACCTATTTCTTTTTCTTTCTGTTTTAAAAATACGTTTTAAGGATCGCTACTTGGCAGACGAGAAGCTTGTCAACACACTTAAGGAACTGTGTAATGATGAACTACCGATATAGGCTAGTCGCATAGATGTACACTGTACAAACTCTAAGGCTAGTCGCGACAGAGACAGAAGAGAAAAGGGACATTCATTATATAATCTACGAAACATGGCCTCGATCAGCTCGTACAGCAGAGCATCACATTATGACACAGCAACTGCTCTATAAAAGCACATTGTATAGATCTACAGAGATATAATCACCCTACAGAAAAAAAGAAAAAAAAAAAACTTTTTTAAAATCGATGATTCATCGCCTGCTAAATTCCCTGCCCCCTATCCCAGCTGATGATGGCAGCATGATGCCTGTTACTATTCTCGTATTTCTGCGTGGCCCCTGCTCTTGGTGACACGAAAACTGAAATTAATATTATGGCTTTTCAGCTTTTAAATTCGCAAGCTAATATGAAGACCCATAATTTTGGCTTTAAAATTTTACAACAACCCTAAAGCCTTTTATTTATTATTTATTACTTTTTTAAAACTCTTACATTTTGTCGAAAATTTGGACTTTCGCATTTTAACTTATGAATTGATTCGTTAAATCTGAATGTCGAAATCGTGCATGCACGTTATTTTGAGTCATTATTTACGTCATCGATCCTTTAAATAACTTATTTACCCACGTGACCAAACACAAACCCAAGATGGCGTCGTTCATAGCAGTTCCGCTTAAAAAGACTTATGAAGTTGATTTTGTGAAACCTTTAAGAACTTTTATTCAAAATACCTTCACACAAGCAGATCCAGATGATTATAACCAAGCTTTGTCTGAGTTTAATAAACTCAGGACCACCATGATCACAAAGTCTGTGGACAAGCATGAATCAGCACTTGAGGTCCTCTACCGGTAGGTGATCTCGTAACATCGACATTCGCTTTCTTTCTTCTCCTTCCTCTCGCCCATCCATGTCATTTATTCTTATTATCATGTTGTCCCTGTCGTATTTCTGTTTTCAAGCCAACCATATATCTTTACGGTGATAATTGTGAACCACACTCTGTTGTCGATTGCTTTTAAAACGCTTTGCCATCTATAAACATAAAAAGAGGAGAAAAAAAATCAGTCAAAGATCAGAACCAGGAAGAGGCACAGTGGCACAGTGACACCACAAAATAATAATAATTTAATGGTTAGGCCCCTACTTCTCCCGAGCTATTGAAAATGAACGTTGCGTTACATCTTAACCGGTACCCTGGTATGTTTCCAAAGAGCCGTATCCTTTTTTAGTTGTGTTCTTTACTGATGTACTGTAAAGGAGTCTTGCTCTAATCTAAATTTACAGCGGACTGGCTGCCAGACTTTGTTGACTGTGAATCTTAATTTACTGGATTCTCAGAATTGTTACTTTCAGTTTTGATTTTACTGTAGCTTCAGTCTATAGCCTAATATATAAATAAAAAATGTATCTTTAACACTCAGAATACTGATTATGTATCAAGATAAATTATTGTTGTTCATTTATAATTTAAAATGTTAAATATGCATTGTGATTGTGAGCCTGTTTCTGAGTGCAAGCATACATTGTCTATAGTTGTGTTATAATAGTGGTTATGTGCACAGATTTGTGCGGAGTAGAGGATGTGTGAGAGGAGAGTGTGTGTGTGTCACTGTGTGTGTATTACAGGTTTCTATGTGTGTGTGTATTACATGCTTAGACTGTGTGTGTGTGTGTGTCAGTGTGTATGTATGGTATGTGTGTGTGTGTGTGTGTGTATGTATGTGGTGAAACACCAAACCAATGACCAACAATGTGCCTGAATCTGGACCCTAAAGATTTATCTTATCTTACCTCTGTTATACTGACGATACTGATACCGATTGATGATTAGTGTGACCAGATTGGATTGGCACAGGTCGATCAATGGCAGTGTCAAAACTACCACTGTGTTTTGGCTCTTCCAATGTCTGTGGCAAAAATAACTTTATAACGAAGTGACTATTTCTCAGAACGTTCGGGAAAATAAACTTGAACTTTATTTCTCCGAACGGTTTCCGTTCTTGAGATGTTTTGGTTATTTACGAGATTTAGGCGTCTTCTTTCATTCTGCCATTCTGCGAGGACTGGGAAAAGAAGCATTTTTTGCATCGAATTGAATTTCTAGAGCTGGAGATTTTTAAATCTCTGATTCAGATACTTCATTTGTAGTTGGGGCAACGTTCCCGGACTATACTTCATTTGAAAATACCTTCAAAAGGTACTGCGAGCAATAAAAAATGATCGACCTTGGCGGTAACTATTTTGCATTTAGTCACCCAAAAAAAACTAAAATCCTTCATGTAAAAAAAAAATCCCTCGCGCCCCCATGTCCCGTTCACACCTAACTCACACACAAACACACACATACGGGCCAATCCATTCGCAATTATTATCAACAAATCTCGAGAACGGAAACTGTTCGGAGAAATAAAGTTCAAGTTTATTTTCCCAAACATTCGGAGAAATAGAACCGGCCTAATAATAAACTATTTTGAAAGTCATTTTTTTGGCTTGAAATGAAATTCAATGAGCGGGGCATTTTGATTGGCCTAATGATGAATGGAAGGAAAGTAAGCCGTTACCCTAGAATGACAAGGTTCTGACTGCTTTGGAGTAGAAGAAGTTCGACTAGTTTTGAGAAATTCGAGGTTAAAAATTTTGAGTTTCACAAAATGTCAAGCTTTTTTCAATATCTTGTTATTGACTCCGAATAATCTTATGGTTTCAATAGAGCAGATAGAGCATTCGATTTCTGATCTCATGGTCTTAGTAGCTCAAAATGGCCAAAAATGTCAGAGATATAATTTTGCATTTCTGAGATAGCGAAGTTGGAAAAAACTGAAAAGGAATTGTTTTGTTCGGAAGACACAACAACGTGACGGAAGGAAAAAGAAAAATTATGTCAACGATCCTCTTTGATGAATGCGACCATGTTGTATGTAGTGTGCTTGTCATTGCTGTTTCCATGATCTCTATAGTAAAGGCCCCTCTCTAAGCTTTATCGTTATTTCACAGGTACTATGACCAGTTGGTGGCTATTGAGAACAAACTTCCTATTGCAGAAAATCAGGTAAGTGTATGCTGCATTAGACGGACTGGCTGTCTATGAATGTTGAGAATATGGTGAGCTTGACAACTGTCCCGATTTTCCTAGGACTATCCTGGACTTTGGGAAATTTGAGAGCCTTATCACATACACTGCTTTGCACCAAAACCAGTCCCTCTTGCTGTTATTTTTGTTTGTTGGTAGTCTACAGTATCTGATGTTATATCATTATAATGAGTCCAGGATTGGGGTTTGAAAATATTTGCAAGCCTGAAAGTGAAAGGGGGACATGATGGTCCAAAATTGACCAAAGCTTACAAGATGGACATTTTTACAGAAAAAGTCGGGCAGTTCGGTTCCAACAGTAGAAATAAGAAGCACATGTGTGTTATCGTGGTGAAATCAGGCGCTTGTCAACATACTGAAATCGAAGAAAAAGACTCAAGATTATTTGCTCCTGTCAGATAATTTTATTTGTTTTTTTTAAGCTAAACACCTTTTTTATTTTGTCTGTATAAAAAAAACACAGTCTGTGTGGGTATTACTATTACTGAAAGTAATTGATGTAAGGCACTCAGTCGTAAGGCCACCGGACTCGTAAGCGTGAGATTGCAGGTTCGGGGGGTCTGCCTGTCTCTCTCTCTCTCTCTCTCTCTCTCTCTCTCTCTCTCTCTCTCTCTCTCTCTCTCTCTCTCTCTCTCTCTCTCTCTCTCTCTCTCTCTCTCTTTCTCTCTCTCTCTCTCTCTCTCTCGCTGGCTCTCTCTCTTTCGCTCTCTCTCTCTGATGTAAATTTGCGCTTTCCAAGGATGCTGAAGCTGTGGGAGTCACAAAACTTTGGCGGCTTCTTATTTCTCGCTAATTTTATCTCTGGTTCTAGGTGACCCCATCTCCCTCACCCGTTATTTCTAGACTTCAGTTCAAGATAGATGTTGTTAGTTTTTTTCATCAAAGGAAAGAGAAATGAACAAAGATGATACCAATAGCAACTCCATATATATGCCCAAAAATTGAAGAGCTCCTGATTCCACCACATCGTGATACATTTTTTGGGAACGTAGTCCTTAACATTATTATCATATAACTTATGGTGAAAAAACAGTTTATCTAAAATGTGAGAGTGGTATCTTTTTTTTATGCTTTTAACCTGAACAACAATATTTTTCTTGGGCTATTAATATTATTATGTAACAATACTATTAGGCTTTCAGCCATTTTGGCAGTGTCTTTCAGTCTGTAGTTTCTGTGATGATGTTGAACCTTTTGTGTTTTTGTCTTGAACAGATTCGAGTGCAGTTCAAGTGGCGAGATGCTTTTGATGAAGGCTCTTTTCTCTCCGGCAAGAGAAATCTTGGTAATTAATGTCTTTTGCCGATAACTTTTTAGTTTTATTATTTCTAATCTCCTTGCAATCACTAGTCAAATTTTGAAATACCTTTTTTGTGTGCAAGTTAATAATTATAATTTTGCATTTATATAGTATATTGTACATCCATGCATTACAGGATGCTCTTTGCGCTTTACAAGTTAAATGTCTTTTTAGACAAAGACAAATCATTTCAAACTGGAACCTCAGGTTGTGATGTTTTAGAAATCTATTTGTTTTAGACAAAACTGTTCGCCTGCCTATGACCAGGAAGGCAAAGTAAGCGTCGAGAAAATATAGTTGAACCTGTTTTAACAACAGTCACCTGTATAAGACAATGACCTGTACAAATGACCGCTTCTCATCCTCCCCCCCCCTTTTATTTATTTTTTTTTGGGTTAAATTTTTTAAAATTATAATGCCACTGTAAAAAGAACACTTTTCTTCTCGACAGTGGGTGGCCATCTTAGACAGGTTCGACTTTATATATACAGTCCTTAATCCTTAGAGGTTGCAGGGCTTGAATTTCTCCTCTTATTCTGATGAACTGCACCTCCTGTATTGATGGGTGCTCCGGTGTCATTTGCTCCTTCTGTCCTATCAAACATCTATCATACTTTTAAATCCCTCTTCCTTTTCTTTGATTGTTACTCTTTTGTGACTTCTACTTTTTTCAGCACTTTATAACTATAACTAAAGAGGGTACTGTCTTTTTGAAATAAGAAAACAGTTCTTACTATCGTCATTTTCCCTCTACTTCTTTTGTATGTTTGTCACTCTCTTGTGAGCTGCTATTTCCGGGATACTTTGATAGTCGAAGCAGGTTTTGTGCTGTTGAGGCTAGAGAGGTGAGCAGAGCAAGCCCGATTCCTCGTTTGGACTTCTATGTTGACATCCAGCGCTTGGTGCTTATATGACCTTATGCAGTTGCGAGCCCCGTAAGAACCTTACGAAAAACGAAAAACAAAAGAAATAATTGTTCTTCCCCGTACCTTCCAGCCATCGCATCCGCGGCGTACGAGAAGGTGTGTGTCCTCTACAACATCGCGGCCCTCCAGTCTCAGATCGCCGCCATCCAGAACCATGACAACAACGAGGGCCTGAAGCTCACCGTCAAGTTATTTCAGGTATGCGGCAGGGTCGTTATATCTCCCCCGTTTTTGTTTTTTTACTTGTTTGTATTTTTTTTGGGGGGGGAGGGGGGGGGGTTGTGTTACTCTCTAGTTACATCTTTAATCTTTGTCTCTTACATGACCTTTTTGTGGTATAAGCACTGTAATGCCCTTACTGAAAGCAGGGTGGGGCTAGGCAGACCAGCCCCAAATATGCTTTAGTTGGTGGTTGGCAGGTGCTCTCATGTGGTTTGTTCCTTCTTTCTTTCAATATGTGAGGCAGCATGGTGGAATCAGGCTCTCGTCAAAATAATCAAAGTGAAGAAACTTGCATTTTTCCACAGGTTTGTGAATTTTTTTCAGATTTTTTTTTTGACTCAACACTTATCATGCCCATGAAAGAATCCATTTCTGTATGGATTTTTCTGAAAAAACATTGATTAAAGGCACAAATAATATAAATTTTCAGTTACCACGGACTCTTAAGCTAAAGAAATAACTTATCTTTGGAGGCCATGTTCTCACTAATCTTACCTCTGAAAACAGGTAACCCCACCCCCTTCATTTGCAAATATCTCGACTTGTATTCAAGATAAATGGATATTTTTTTCTCCTAAATAAAGACAAATGACCAGGCTTTAAGATGATGCCCAAAAATTGACGGAAGCCTGATTCTACCACGCTGCCTCACATATATCTTTTGTCGTTATCTCTCCTCTTCCTTTTTTATGTTTATATTACTCTCTAGTAGCAACACCTCTAGTCTTCGTTACTTGTGATTATGGAAAGCTATTTCTGTCACAAATACCGTGAAACTTATGTTATAGATAAACTAAACGAAACTAAATGTGCTCGAAGACGCTTGTATGTTGTAAAAGTTTGTTTTGTTTTTTTGGGTGGGGGGGGGGGGGGGGGGGGCCTGGTTCTGTTTTTTATTTTATATTTTTTTTGGGGGGTGACTTTGGTTACTTTATGCCGGAGACTCTGAATATGATCTTTTCACGTTTTTCTCTCTCTCTCTCTCTCTCTCTCTCTCTCTCTCTCTCTCTCTCTCTCTCCCTTCACCCTCCCCCCCCCCCCCTCGCGGCGCGGTGTGCAGCAAGCGTGCGGGATCTTCGGTCACCTGAAGGATGTGGTGTTGTCCCACGTGCAGCAAGACCCGACCCCCGACCTCAACCCTGACACGCTGAGCGCGCTCAGTGCCCTCATGCTGGCCCAGGCTCAGGAGTCCATCTACAGGAAGGCCACTCAAGGTCAGTGAGTCTCGTCGTCCGTGTTTCTGTGAGGCCACTCAAGATCAGTGAGTCTCATCGTCCGTGTTTCTGTTAGGTCACTCAAGGTCAGTGAGTCTCTTCGTCCGTGTTTCTGTTAGGTTTCTCAAGGTCAGTGAGTCTCATCGTCCGTGTTTCTGTTAGGTTTCTCAAGGTCAGTGAGTCTCATCGTCCGTGTTTCTGTTAGGTCACTCAAGCTTCTCTGTTGATACCCACCCCTTGGCGCTCATATGACCTTATGCAGCTGCGAGCGCCATAAAACTTTTAATTAGGTGGTTGGTGGGTGCTGTGGTGTGGTTTGCTCCTTCTTTCCTATAAAACAACTATCGTCTTTATCTCTCCTCCTTCTTTTTTATGTTTATTACTCTCTTGTAACACCTCTAATCTTCGGCACTTATATGACCTTATTGTGTTGCAAGTGCCGTAAAACTCTTACTAAAAAGAAACACAAAAAAAAACTTTTACTAAAACTAAACAGACTGTAGTTACCCTGACAAGAAGACCTATAGTAATCCTATCAAATTTTTCTCTCTTTCTGTCGCCAGACAAGATGAAGGAGAGCATGGTGGCCAAACTGGCGTACCAGACATCGGAGCTCTACTCGGACGCCATGAAGCTCATGCAGCTGGGCTCCATACGGGAGCTGTGGCCCAAGGTAGGAACACGATGGTGCACGTTACGTCACGCTCTCCCGTCTTTGTTGGTCACGGAAATCTTTCTGACTTTGAGGGGGGAAAAAAAGACGTGGTCTTTTGGTTATTTCTCCAGGCACATTCGCACGTTTTCTCATCTCCTACTTCATTACTTTCCCTCTGTTGTTTGTGTCTGTCTGTCTGTCTGTCTTACTGTTTCCCAACACTAAATGACCGTTAGTGTGTCGATGTGTGTGCTTCTCCTTACTCAAACAAACAAACACCAATCTGTGGGTGGTTGGCGGGTGCTCTGGTGTGGTTTGCTCCTTCTTTCCTGTCAAAAAAGAAGAAGGGGAGATAAAGACGATAGATGTTTATGTTTGTTACTCTCTTGTAACACCTCTATTCTTCTGGCGCTCATATGACCTCTACTAAAACTAAACTAAACTCCAGTCTTGGTGTGTTTCGTAGTTTTAGTCTGTGAGGAGTCGAGAAACTCCCCTTTTTTTTTAGTACTCCTATTTTTTATTTTTTTAGGAAGGATTTGGAAGAAAAGTGGGTGGGTGGTTGATGGGTGCTCTGGTGTGGTTTGCTCCTTCTTTCCGTGTTACGTAGTCTTAATCTACCAGGAGTCGAGAAACTCCCAATTTAAAAAATATTTTTTTAACTCTCCAATTATTTATTTTTTTTTGAAGGATTTGGAAGAAAAGTTCCTATTTTTTGCTCATGGAGTGGTGGACAGATCAGTGTAAAACTTGATGTGCCGTGTTGATTATCCCCAGGACTGGCTGCCCACGGTGGTGATGAAGCAGGCCGGCTTCCACGGCATGTCCGAGTTCTACCAGAGCTGCGTGGCGCAGCAGAACAAAAGCTACGGGGAGGAGATCGCCCGACTGCAGGTCAGTTCTCCGTCACGGCGGGAGGCGCATATATATAAACTTTGAATTAACATGTCCCTTTTATTTGATAATGATGATGGTAATAGAGAGCATTTGTATAGTGAGGGAGAGGGAGAGAGAGGG
>NW_004797369.1:30635-31734 GCF_000002075.1 Aplysia californica
CCCATGACGTGTGTTTTCAGAGCATGAAGTCCCTGGACGACGAGGAGAAGTCGGACCAGCAGCTGCGGGAGCAGTTCAAGGACAAGTGGAGCCGCACGGCGTCGGGGGCGCTGACCAAACCCATGCGCGACGAGGCGGGCAAGTACAAGAGCATCCTGGACACGGCCATTCAGGCAGACCACATCGTCAAGCAGAAGTACGACACGCACAAGAACGCCATCGCTCTACTCTCCAAACCAAAGGTAATGCGTGCGTGTGTGTGTAAGGGTTGAGTGTGTGTGTCGGAGTTGTGCGTGTTGATGTGGAAGTGGGTCATGTTAATGCGTGTCAACGTGAAGATGTGTTTGTGTTTGTGTTTGTGAATGTTGGGACTCTAATTTTATGTTTGTTTTTTGTTGTGTTTTTACCTTAACTTGCGAATCAAAGATGTCTCTCAGGAGACCACTGTTGTTTTACAATCTGAACTAAAGGTGTGTAATGCAAACAGAAAAGCTAAAGATAAATTTTCTAAAACAAAATGCGAGTGGGTGGTTGGTGGGTGCTCTGGTGTGGTCTGCTCCTTCTTTCCTATCAAACATCTATCGTCTTTATCTCCCCTCCTTCTTTTTTGTGTTTGTTACTCCCTTGTAACACCTCTAATCTTCGGCACTTATATTACTTTTTTGTGTTGCAAGTGCCGTAAAACACTTACTAAAACTAAAGGACATGGTTTTTTTCTCTAAAGCCAAAGGTAGTACGCGTGGGGATTGTGGGCGCGGTTTTTTGAGCATTTATTTTTCTAAACCTAAGGTAGCGCTTTTTGGGGATCTTTTTTGTATGTTGCTCTCTTGTAACAACTTCGGCAGTTTTATGACCTAGTTGTGTTGCAAGTGCCGTAAAACTCTTACTAAAAAAAACAAAAAAACAAAATCTCTCCCTCCACATACCTGTCTCTCTCACAACACCCCTCTTCTCTCAAAAAAAAAAAAAACACACGAAAAAACAACAACAACAACAACAAAAACAAAAAAACCCAATAACCCAACCCCAAAAACCGAAAGGGAAGAGGATGGGAGAGACATTGAGAGAGAGATAGGAGGATAAAAAAACAAGGTCAGAC
>NW_004797369.1:31879-34461 GCF_000002075.1 Aplysia californica
CCACCAGGGAGATATAGAGTCTGCCCTCCCAGCGGCCAGCGCTGCAGCTTCCATGCAGAACAGCGACGTGGTCAAGACGCTGAGGGACCTCATCGAACAGGTGAGCCACGGATAGCGGATGTCTTGTCACGGTTTTTTTATTACATGTTAGCAGAGGAACGGATAGCGGATGTCTTGTCACGGTTTTTCTGTTACATGTCAGCACAGGAACAGATAGCGGATGTCTTGTCACGGTTTTTTTTATTACATGTCAGCAGAGGAACGGATAGCGGATGTCTTGTCACGGGTTTTTTTTCTGTTACATGTTAGCGGATAGCGGATGTCTTGTCACGATTTTTCTGTTACATGTTAGCAGAGACACGGATAGCGGATGTCTTGTCACAGTCCAACAGTGATGATGAAGTGCTAGTGGAAACTTTAGTCACTGTTCTCTTTGTTCATTTTCTTTTAGATATTAGTTTTAGGGGGTTTTTTGGTTGGGTTTTTTTTTTCTTCTGATTTTTAGTAATTGATTCTTACTCCCTTGACTGTTGACCATATAATATATGTGAGACGTGCTGACTAAATGAGTTACTTCTCATAATCAGTAAATGAAGAACTTGGCTAGAAATCGACGCAGGGGTCAAAATTTGTAGATTTTCTGTTGATGTTATATTCTTTAAGTAAAAAATGCCTTTTATTATTTGATGCTTATAAATTGTAAAAACTTCAGCTATAAGCGTGATGTATCTATTGTTATAGGGCTCGAATCCGAGAAGTAACTCATTTTGTCAGCACGCTTCACATATTCCTCTCATGTACCGAGGAAAATTCTACCACCAGGCGTAAGACGTCACAGGTCTTTATCTTTAATTGACAGTTTTTCGCTTGTTACTAGAGACAGATTGGTCAAAACTATATACAGGGGGGAGCAAAAGTAGGTATACAGTTGGGAAAAAAGGAAAGGAAACGTGTAGGCCTACAATTCTTATTGCATATATTGTACAGTCAAATGAGAATTGCATGCACGTGTAAGAACAAAAGCAGCCTTCATTCCTCTGATACTCAAACTGTTAGTCGCTGGTATTCACTCACTCCTCGAATAGTCTTGGTCAATTGAGTATCGTAACAATGATGTGACACCTACTGTGTACCTACTTTTGCACACCCTCGAATAGTCTTGGTAATATAATAATAATTGAAATAAATAACGATTTTATTGATCCCAGAAGGGCAATTTGGTTTACAATCACAAACAAACGTACGACATAAATACATAATTATAAATACATACATACATAACTACTCACACATAATACATAAATACACAATATTCCACCTATACAGAACAATCTCACAACCATACCATTGCTGGTCGCCACTGTGAAGCGCCCTGTATTTTTTTAGAACTAGGGTTGCCGTGTCTTGGTCAAGGACACACCCCAGTGACCACCCATCTGATCCCCGTGTCACCGACACACACATACACACACACACACACACACACACACACACACACACACACACACACACACACACACAGTGACCACCCATTTGATCCTCGTGTCACCGACACTTGCTTGACTTTACTCTTGAATCTAAACTCACCTCTCACTTAGCCACTGGAGCCCACCAGTTTAGTATCATAACTATGATGTGGTACCTACTGTATACCGACTTTTGCACACCCGTGCATGTGTATCACCTCAAATCTTCGGCATTGGGTGGTTCACAGATGCTTTGATATCGTTTGCTCCTTCTTTCCTATCAAACAGCTATCGTCCTTATCTCTCCTTGAGCTTTTCTCTCTAGTAATAACCACCCGCCCCCCTCCCCCCTTAATCTCAGGCATTCATGCGATCTTTTTGTTGCAAGCACCATTAAACTCATCTTTTAAAAAAAACCCAGAAACAAACAAACAATCTTTGGCACTTATATGACCTATTTGTGTTGAAAGTGCCATAAAACTCTTACTGTGGGTGGTTGGCGGGTGCTCTGATGTGGTCTGCTTTTTCTTTCCTTTCAAACATCTATCGTCCTCATCTCCCCTTCGTCTTTTTTATGTTTTTTACTCTCTTGTAACACCTCTAATCTTCTGGTGCTGATATGACCTTATGCAGTTGCGAGCGCCGTAGAACCTCTACTAAAACTGAAAAACTAAACTGTGGTCAGTAGATCTTTATGCTGTCCCACTGTCTTTGGATTCTGTTGTGTTGTAAGCACCAAGAAACTCATCTTTTGCAAAACCCAGAAAGAACCAAATAATATTTTGCACTTCTATGACCTGTTTGTGCCATAAAACTGTTGTACTAAAACTAAACGTAAGTAACACGTCTTGTTGTCTGTCTGTTTGTCTCAGGTGAGCACCATCAAAGCAGAACGGGACGTCATCGAGTCGGAGCTGAAGGAGGCCAAGTTTGACATGAGTAAGTTATACGTCTGTCGCAGAGTTTGTACGTCTGTCGCAGAGTTTGTACGTCTGTCACACAGTTTTTGTTTCTTGTTTTAGTAAGGTTTTTCGGCGCTCGCAACTGCATAAGGTCATATGAGCGCCAAGGGGCGGATGTCAACAGAGAAGTCCTTACCTGGACGACGAGGAGAAG
>NW_004797369.1:34561-36090 GCF_000002075.1 Aplysia californica
GGGGGGGGTTCGCAGAGTTTGACATGAGTAAGTTACTCGTCCGTCGCAGAGTTTGACATGAGTAAGTTATACGTCTGTCGCAGAGTTTGACTCGCAGAGTTTATTTAACATGAGTAAGTTATACGTCTGTCGCAGAGTTTAACATGAGTAAGTTATACGTCTGTCGCAGAGTTTGACATGAGTAAGTTATACGTCTGTCGTAGGGTTTGATATGAGTAAGTTATACCTCCGTCGCACAGTTTGACATGAGTAAGTTATACGTCAGTCGCTGAGTTTGACATCAGTAAGTTATACGTCTGTCGCAGAGTTTGACATGAGTAAGTTATACGTCTGTCGCAGAGTTTGACTCGCAGAGTTTATTTAACATGAGTAAGTTATACGTCTGTCGCAGAGTTTAACATGAGTAAGTTATACGTCTGTCGCAGAGTTTGACATGAGTAAGTTATACGTCTGTCGTAGGGTTTGATATGAGTAAGTTATACCTCCGTCGCACAGTTTGACATGAGTAAGTTATACGTCAGTCGCTGAGTTTGACATCAGTAAGTTATACGTCTGTCGCAGAGTTTGACATGAGTAAGTTATACGTCTGTGGCAGAGTTTGACATGAGTAAGTTATACGTCTGTCATAGAGTTTGACATGAGTAAGTTATATGTCTGTTGTAGAGTTTGACATGAGTAAGTTATACGTCTGTGGCAGAGTTTGACATGAGTAAGTTATACGTCTGTCGTAGGGTTTGACATGAGTAGGTTTTATGTCAGTCGCAGAGTTCTTTAGCTGTATAGGCCTTCGGGTTTGTTGTTTTTTCTTTCTCGTTTTGAATGTGCTCATAATATTCTCCGAGACCAAATTAGTGGGTGGTTGGCGGGTGCCCTGGTGTGGTTTACTCCTTCTTTCCTGTCAAGCATCTATCGTCCTTATCTCCCCTCCTTCTATTTTGTATTTGTTACTCCCTTGTAACTCATCTATTCTTCGGCACTAATATGACCTTATTGTGTTGCAAGTGCAGTAAAACTCTTACTAGATCTCATAAGACCAAATTTTTGGCATATGACAGCTAGGAAAGACTGCTAGGATTATGGTGGTTAACTGTTTGAGGACGTAACGAACACACATGTGTGGGTGAGCGGTTGGCGGGTGCTCTCGTGTGGTTTGCTTCTTCTTTCCTATCAAACATATATAGGCCCTATCTCTCCTTCTTCTTCTTTATGTTTGTTACTCTCTTGTAATAGCTCTAATCTTCTGGCGCTCATATGACCTTATGCAGTTGTGAACGCCGTAAAACCTCTACTAAAACTAAAGACATTTTTCCCACCTATTGGGCAATATTAATCTTTTTTTTTGTAATTGCAGGTGGCAAATTCTTCCAGGCCCTGGCCACAGAGGGGTTGATCAACGAGGAGCCTCTGTCGGCCTCGGAGCTTGACCGCGTGTACTCACCTCTGAGGGAGCAGGTGTCTGACAGTATTCACCGACAGGAGGCCGTCTTGTCACAGATACAGGTGAGGGGAAGGTGGTGGTGGTTGGGGGG
>NW_004797369.1:37300-39757 GCF_000002075.1 Aplysia californica
GTCATTTTCCTCTACTTCTTTTGTGTTTTTGTCACACTCTTGTGATCTGCTATTTCCGGGGTGCCTTAATAGATGAAGCAGACCTTGTGCTGTTTAAGCTAGAGAGGTGAGCTAGAGAGTAAGTCTGATTCCCTGTAAAGACTTCTCTGTTGACACCCACCCCTTGGCGCTCATATGACCTTATGCAGTTGCGAGCGCCGTAAAAACCTCTACTATGATAAAAAAGGCACCTTCGCTAAAAAAAAATTCTGTCTGTCCGTCCAGTTCTACAATGACCTGACGCCACTGCTAGTCCGGCTACAGACCAAGATCAACGACTTCTGCTTCGCACGCAAAACGGAGAAGGACGAGCTGATGGCGGACCTGCAGAAAGCCATCGCCAACACGCCCGCGCAAGCCCCGCCTGTCGCCCCTCGGTACCAGGGCGGCTCTGGACAACAGCAGTCCACTCAAGGTGAGGGTGTGGTGGGGTGAGGGGGTGGTGGGGTGAGAGGATGGTGGGGTAAGAGGATGGTGGGGTGAGGGGGTGGCGGGGTGAGTTGGTGGTGGGGTGAGAGGGTGGTGGGGTGAGAGGGGGTGGTTCTTTCTGGTGCCGTTAGTGACGCAGGCTTGCCAACTGTCCAGAATTTCTCAGGGCTGTCCAGGATTCAGCTATCTGGGAATTTTAGAGGACATTTATTCAACATCAGCATCACCAATGCCTTTCACCCCTGGCAAGGTATAGGCCACATACAAGCTCCTTCCATTTATCTCTCTGCTAGGCCATCCTTCCAAGCTGGTTCCAAGTGAGCTTCGTCTCTCTCATGTCCCTTTCCACACATCTCCTTCGTGTTTCCTGTGGCCTACCGTGTTTCCGCTGGGCGGACAATTATTACACTTTTCCAAAAGCCGTCCCAGTGGATGTGATTTTAATATAGTGCAAAGCGCATAGAGCCTGCAGTTGAGCGGGGATATGCGCTATACAAATTCTATTTATTATTATTATTATTATTATTATGTTCTTTGTCACCTAATCTGGTCTTATACTGCTGGGTGCCCCTGGCTAGTTTTTGAAAAAGTTGGCAAGCCTGATGTCTTGTTTGTTTGTCTGTCTGCCTGTGTTTGTGCATGTGTGTAGGGTAGGGGGAAGGGGGGGGGGGAGCTTTGCAGAGCATGGAGATCTCAGCCCAAGACTGTTTGCTGAGAACAGACAAGTGGGGGGATAGTAAGTTATGTGCCTTCTGCTCTTTGGGGAGACGCAGACATCTCAGCTTTGGCCATGGTTTGTTGTCATTGGTGGAAAGAGGCATTGGTGTCACATCCTGAAAACTCTCCAGATCCTTTTGTGAAGATTGTGGGAAATTCTTACATGTACAGTAGACAGAGTGACGGAGATGGTAGCGAGTTCTGGTCTGTGAAGGAGTGAGTGTGATATCTGTCACTCCTGTATTCGGTCTCGTATTTTTGTGTGATTTGTTTGATCTTGTATTCTTATGCCCAGCATCTTCCTTCCCATTGCTCTTTGTGCTGTTCTTAATTTCATTAATGATATTTCTGGTTATGGGCTAGGTTTGGCAAGCACTGAGTATTATGATTTCCAGGTGACGTGCGTTTAAAAACAGAAACAGATAATAAACTGATGTCGGTTGTTGTTTTTTTCCAGAATTCCAACACAGAGTTCACCAATGCCAAATCGTCCAATCAGAACGCTGCTCAGCGTGAGACCATGCTCAAAGATCTCGCCGCAGGCTACGACAGTTTTATGGAGCTCAAGGGGAACTTGGAGGAGGGAACGAAGGTATGTGAAGACATTAGTGTGTCTGCTTGTTTGTCGTGCTCATATGTGTGTCTGTTCATGATAGAACGTTTACTTAACCGACAAAGGTTTGTGAAGACGTTTGTGTGTCTGCTCGTGTGTCAAGCTCACATGTGTGTCTGCTCATGTGCGTCTGTCCATGATCGAAAATTTACTTAGCTGACGAAGGTACGTGCTTATATGTGTGTCTGTCCATGATAGAACGTTTATTGTGAGTGGTTGGTGGGTGCTCTCATGTGGTTTGCTCTGTGGTGCATCAGTTAGGCACTTCGTTGTCGCATGTCTGAGACCAGAGTTCTATTCCTGAGTGGGGAGAAAGCTCGGATTTGCCTTGACTGGCAGGGTCTGAGGCCCGCCTCCTAAATGATCTAAACTGAGTCGATGGGGATGTAAAAAGGCACCTTACCCCGCGGGGCAGTGCCACTGACTGTAGTGTCTTTAGGCCATTCCTCCCCCCGGGGCAGTGCCACTGACTGAAGTGTCTTTAGGCCATTCCTCCCCCCAGGGCAGTGCCACTGACTGAGGTGTCTTTAGGCCGTTCCTCCCCCCGGGGCAGTGCCACTGACTGTAGTGTCTTTAGGCCATTCCTCCCCCCGGGGCAGTGCCACTGACTGAAGTGTCTTTAGGCCATTCCTCCCCCCGGGGCAGTGCCACTGACTGAA
>NW_004797369.1:39976-41871 GCF_000002075.1 Aplysia californica
GGGGGGGTTGGACAAAGATGGACATGAGTTGGTTGAGAAAAGCATCTGCTTTGTTGGTGTGTGTTTTGATGAAGTGCTCATTGTATTTTGCATGTCTCTGTATGTGTGGCCGGCCTCGTATTTTTATTTTTGGTTGAATTTTATTTTAGTAAATTTTAGTCAGTGTTTTGTAGAGGTATTTTTTGCTAACTTTTTGTTAGATGTAAGTATATTTAGTAATATCATCTGACTTGAAAGAAATCAAGCTCTCAATTCACTTTATTTATAATTTAAAAATGAGGATCTGTGACTTTATTAAGAGAAGTCAAGCTGTTAGGAAATGCGTCTTTAAAAAATTCAAGCTCTGAACCCAGTTTAATTACTCTATATTGACGGATAACAGATGACCTCAAAGCTATCAAGCTGATAACACAGAGAATAAATATTAAAATTATTGCATGTAACCTTTTTAAAAAAAATAGATGACCATTCTCATTCTGTAAAGTTGTGAAACTGGGTACTGGAACTGACACTGAGGGCGCTAGTATAAACCTACTCTGACACACTAACACCTGTCTTCGCTAACAACAGTTGTTTTTTGTTTGTTTGTTTTTTTTCAATTAATTTTTCTCTTTTTGAGCGTGCCCGAAAAGTAGTTGGTTATAGACCTGTCAAATGTGGTTTTTAAAAATTAAAAACTGCATTATGGACTTGTTAAACATGATCAAAAAATGTTTTAGACTGTGTTATGGAACATAAAAAACATAAAAACTGAGTTATGAACTTGTATAACATGATTTTTTTTTAAAGTTAAAAACTGGGTTATGGGCTTGTCAAACATGATTTTTAAAAATTAAAAACTGTATTATGGATTTTCAAACATGATAAAAAAAATAAGAACTGAATAATGAACTTGTCAAACATGATTTAAAAAAAAAAAAAAAATGGGTTATGGACTTGTTCAACATGATTTTAAGAAATTTTAACTTTGTTATGGATTTTCAAACATGATGAAAAAAATAAAAACTGTGTTATGGACTTGTCAAACATGATTTTTTAAAATGAAAAATGTGTTGTTATGGATTTTCAAACATGACTTTAAAAAATGAAAACTTTTGTGGATTTTCAAACATAATTGTTAAAAAATCTAAAACTGTGTAATAGACTTGTCAAACCTGATAGGTATAGAAGGAAGAAAAGAAAGGACAACTTTGAAGTGACGCGTAGAGTGTGGGAAGCTGCCAGAACGGTGCAGACCATTTTAGTTTTTCCGTGTGTTTCCACATTTGTGAGACGTGCTGACGAACTGACTTACTTCTCGCAATCCACAAATTGGAGATATTGGCCGAAAATCGACACTAGGGTTAAATTTGTAGAATTTCTTTTGATGTCATAATCTTTAACTATAACATGCCTTTTACTATTTCAAGCTTATAAGTTGTAAAAACTTCACCTATAAGCGTGATGTATCTGTTACCATAAGGCTCGATTCCAAGAAGTAACTCATTTTGTTGTTGTTGTCGATCCAGCAACAGCCGGGTTCTCGCCCTTCTGTCCAATGCCATGTAGTGATAAGTGCAAGTTTGCTGCAGTTGCTGTAATGTTCCATAGAGTGTGTTGTCTATGTTAGGTCTCGGAGGGAGAAGGGTAGCTCTGATGTCATTTAGGGCTGTACAGTGGTACAGGTGATGCTCCTCAGTGTCATATGCATAGTCACACAAAGGACACATTGGGGGAAGTTCAAAGTCATTTTGTCAGCACGCTTCTCATTTCTTTCTAACCCTTTAAGTTTTGATGTGAGTGTAGATCAATTGTTTTTTTAATCTTTTATCGTATATATATATATGTTGAGTTTTTTACTAACACTTTTGTTTTTCCTCCCCTCCTCCTGTTTTTTTTTTTTTTTTTTTTTTTTT
>NW_004797369.1:46642-71932 GCF_000002075.1 Aplysia californica
TCTTCTGTAGCTGTAGTGAGAGGAAAATATATTCTTGTTATTAAACCTTGTTTGTCTCCAGATTTCCTGTGGTAGAGAGAATTGATGACACATTTCATGTTATACTGGAGAAGTCCAACTGTCCACACATCATCGTGTGCAGCGAAACTTTGATATTTTTTATAATATATATATTTATTTCGAAAGTTGAGATTTTGTTGTCATTTTGTAGTCGCTAAAGAAGTGCGAGGTTTAAGAAATCTGAAGACGTGTGGTGAGTGGGCCAGTGTTTTAGTTCTACAGCCTGGCTTTGTCTGACATGAATCCTACCCCAGACGGGAATTATAGTCAGAGGCGTTGGATTTCCTGATAAATCCAGAAATTCTGATTCCTGAAATTTTCTGGATTTTGCTCAACTTCAGGCCAGTTGTTGAAAAGTTGCTACACTTTGTATAAAAAGCAGTCTAGATACGACATGTATTATACTAAATGATTCGTCAATTTTGAGTGCCGGCCAGGTTTGAAAAGTTCAGAATAAAACCATTTTTTTTTTTTTTGGTATCCGGTTGGCACCTCTGTTTGATGATGTCATCTGACCTAGGGGTCACGGGGTCTGATAAACGACCAAGGTCATGGGACTTGAGTTTATCGACGAATAGTCGAGCTCTTCTAGAAGATTTCCAACTCACGGAATGTGCCTCTTTTGTTGTAAGAGGGTTTTTGTCAATAGCTTGCTGAAGAGATTGTCTCGAGATTCGCATTTATCTCACATTTTTTGGGGGGGGTTTTCATATGTTTTGAGTTTCGCAGTTGTTCCCATATTTTTTTGCTGCCAGTTGAAAATCAAAGTGATTCTCTCTTTATCCCGTGTGAGTAGTTTTGTGGTAGATGAATGCAATTTTTTGTTGCTGTTTATTTTTGTTTGTTTTTTTCCCTCTGCTTATGTGCTGTACGGTGTATGTATAAATAATCTTTTTTCTACTCAGTGATGACGTCTGTGTCTGTTACCGTGTGTTATTTCTGATGCTGCTGTTTTACTCTCGGGCGGCTTTGTCTCAGTCTCAGGCGAGACTCCTGAGAGAGCGGACGCAAGAGTCACTAATTGTGGCAGTTACATGGGTCATATTATGTCTTCTTCTATGTCTTCTTCTTCTCTGTGGTTTATGATGAAAAATAATGGATTTTAAAAATCCCCCCCAATTTTTATTTTTTTAAAATTTGATTTTGTTCAAGATGATTTTATACTTTGTTGATTCTTCTGTTATATGAGGTGATGTGTTTCATTTTTCCAAGAGTTTCCGAATTACAGCTTGATGATTTTCTTCGTGCTTTGTTGTGAAAATGTGAAGGTGTATGCTTGTAGGGGATTTCTTTCTTTCTTTGTTCTTTTTTTCTTTTTTCCTTTTTTTCTTTTTTTTTTTTGATTGGGGGGGAGGGGGGGAATGATGCGCTCCGTTCTTTTCGTTTTAAATCATGGCATTTATTTTGTTGACGAATGTCTTCAAAGTAGAAAGAACAGTGTGTCTGTGTCCTGTATTTTCATGCTGAAGTCAAGAGAGTAGGCAATAATAGGTGGGGTGCTCAGGTGTGTGTTGCTTCTCCTACTTTTTTTTTTCTGTTTGTTACTCTCTTCTTGTATCACCTCTTATTCTTCTCTTTCTCTCTCTCTCTCTCTTCTGGCGCTGTGGCTTCATAAAAAAAAAATAAACGGTCAGCGATGCCGACAGCACGCAGGAACTCAACACTTGCCCGGGGGTCCTTAAAAAGTGGTGAAAGTGGGTTACTGAAATGTCCCAGCAGACGGGTACCTCTTATTCTTCGGCACTTGTATGAACCTATTGTGGTGCAAGTGCCATAAAACTCTTACCGTTAAAAAAAACAAAACAACTTAGATAACAAGTCCAAAGAGTAGACCGGTGTAGTGGGTGGGCTGTAATGTCCTCGTGTTGTCGGCAGACGGGTCGGCAGACGGGCCGGCAGACGAGCGAGTCTGTTTGTGTTTCCGGTGGTGCACATAAGTTTGAAACTTGTGCTGGTTCGTACGTCACACCCTTTGGGTGGTTGGCGGGTCCTCTTGTGTGGTTTGCTCCTTCTCTTTTCTGCCTATCAAACGTCCATCGTCCTTATAATATCTCTCCTCCTTTTTTACGTTTGTTGTTACTCTCTTGTAACACCTCTAATCTTCGGCACTTATATGACCTTATTGTGTTGCAAGTGCCGTAAAACTCTTTACTAAACTAAATTAATTATCTCTCCTCCTCCTTTTCTTTGTGTGTTACTCTCTTGTAACACCACTAAGGTACGGCACTTGTATAACAAGTTATTTGTGCTGCAAGCGCTGTCCGTAAAACTTTTTTCTGAAACATAAACCGTCTCACTCACTACTGCTTGATTGTCCTGATTCGCTGCCTCAGAATTACAAAGTTCGTGGGTGGTTGGCGGGTGCTCTGGTGTGGTTTGCTCCTTCTTTCCTCTTAAACATCTATCGTCCTTATCTCTCCTTCTTTTTTACGTTTGTTGTTACTCTCTTGTAACACCTCTAATCTTCGGCACTTATATGACCTTATTGTGTTGCAAGTGCCGTAAAACTCTTTACTAAACTAAATTAATTATCTCTCCTCCTCCTTTTCTTTGTGTGTTACTCTCTTGTAACACCACTAAGGTACGGCACTTGTATAACAAGTTATTTGTGCTGCAAGCGCTGTCCGTAAAACTTTTTTCTGAAACATAAACCGTCTCACTCACTACTGCTTGATTGTCCTGATTCGCTGCCTCAGAATTACAAAGTTCGTGGGTGGTTGGCGGGTGCTCTGGTGTGGTTTGCTCCTTCTTTCCTCTTAAACATCTATCGTCCTTATCTCTCCTTCTTTTTTACGTTTGTTGTTACTCTCTTGTAACACCTCTAATCTTCGGCACTTATATGACCTTATTGTGTTGCAAGTGCCGTAAAACTCTTTACTAAACTAAACTAATTACAAAGTTCTATCCTCTCAGTACCTAGTTTTGAGAAATTTGACGGAAAAAATTTTGAGTTTCACATCATGTCAAGCTTTCGAATGCAATTCTTTGAATATCTCGATATTAACTCAAAAGAATTGTATGATTTTGATAGAGCTGATAGAATATTTGGTTTCTGACCTCGTGGTCTTTGTGACTCAAAACGGCCATAAATGTCAGATAGAACGTTGTAATTCTGAGCTGGGGACCTGTTGGAGGGAAAACCTCTACCAGACAAAGCACCCGAAGCTTTTGTCTCTTCTTTGAGAGCATTATCACAGCAGAAGATAGTCGGAGACGTCTCCGGCGAGCACCTGGGAACTATTTGGAGATGAACTGCTTTGGGGGGTCAAACTGCGTATCGTTTGCTGCAGATCACACATATAGCCACTAAAACCGTCGCAAATCAATTATTTTCAAGAAAATTTCAAACCTAACTGCAAAATAGCAAATTCTGGGTTAAAACAAGGAGGCATGCTCCCCCTGTAACCCACCAGATTTTTTTACTTATTGCGCTTTGTCACAACAGACTATCGTGCAGCTCAGAACGAGAATCTTTGTCGGAAACTTGGATGTGCACGTTTCATCTTTTCAATCCCGTCGCTTGTATGTGTATGTTTTATCTTTTCAACCCTGTCTCTGCAATTCCCAATAGCTTCCCAACTGTTTGATGGTGAATGCGAAGATTGCGAAACTGTTTGATTGTTAGATTGAAGGCTGTGACTGACCAAAGGTTTTGTATTTGTTATCGTTTTGTTTTTCACATACCAAAAGTTACGGTGACGAAATTGTTGTTGATTGTGAAAGGGTGGTGCGTTGATTTGGATCGGGCCCCGGCGTATATTGCAGGTGGTCTACTGGTTAGGCTGTTGGGCTCGCAACCGAAAAGTCGTAGGTTCATAACCCGTCAGGAGTCCGATGTTGTGTCCTCGGGGAAAGGCTTTTTACAGGAGTTTTGCTCACTTCACCCAGGTGGGAATGGGTACCCAGCCATTTATAAGACATGGAAAGATCTTGACAGTTTGTGTTTTAGCGCTTAATCAGTTGCTTGCGCCGTATGCTTCCCTGAGTGCTCTAGGGTCTGCTGGGGTACAGTAATAGTAATAATATAGATTGTGAGACGCAGAGAGCTTGCTGTTGAGCAAGAAATATGTGCTATACAAATGCTATTTATTATTAGTATTATTATGCGTTGTTATTAGGTCTGTCTTTGATTCTTTTTGAAAGCCTTCAGGACAGCTCTCGCGCACTATGCAGATTGTGAAGTCTTTTTTGGTTTGTTTGTTGTTTTTTTTGGAGAGGCCGGCAACGAGCCCGAGTTCTGCAGGGCGCTGACTGGTGCTCTGAGCTTTGTGAATTGCTGACGAGGGGTAAACAGACTGCACCAGCCAGCTCATTTGTTTTGGTTTTTTTGTTTGTTTTTTTATTAATTTTTCTCTCCATGATTCGCTGTAGGTTGTGCAAGGAAAATATTTTTTGAATGCTAAATTTCCAAGAATTATGAAACGTCAAAAAAAAATATATAAAAATTGTGATGTTGATTAAAACTTTGAAAATCCTAGATCGAAACATATTTTTAAAAATGTTATGTATAATAATATGTACTTGTTGATTAGTCAGATGAGTTGCTGTGTTTCTATTATGCTGTTTTCGCTACTGTAATACCTGGATTGTGTGGCCCACGCGGTTCTGTTGCTCCCTGTTGTGCTATTGCTATTGAGTGGTGAGTAGGCTACCAAGCTTCCAGTCGGATTTCTCGCTTTAGCTTTTTCTTCTTCTTCTTTTTTTTAATTTTGTTAAAAATAAAAAAATTTTCTGTCCTGGTGATTTTTTCCTACTCTAGAATGTTTTCTCATTTTGGTGATGACGTCCTCTTTAAATAACCTAAAAGTGTTGATAGGGGCGTTAAACCAACACCATTTCGCCATTTTTGATGTTGACATCGCGAAATTATGACGGTCGAGGGGTGGGGGGTGTATTTCTCCTCTTTCTGTTTCTTGTTTGACGTGGAATGTTCTAGAACTGCGACCCAAGTACTATTTCATAGTGGGTAACCATTGATTCCACGTGACCTACTACTACTACTACCAGGTCACTCAAAGTGGGTAGCCATCGATTTCCACCGTAATTTATTGACTTAATATATCTCTTTGTTTGAGTCTGTCCTAATGAACGCACACTAGAAGATGTGTTGGAACATGCACGCTTGTTCAAATTACTACACCAAGGAGTGTGTTAGCGGACTTTGTAGTTCTTGTTCATGTTCTCAGCTTGCTGTATTGTTGTCAATGACCTTGTTTGATTTCTCATTTTGATCATAATTTTATTTTGTGTACTGCTTCATGTGGCATCATTTTTTAAATATTTTTTTTTGAATGAAATTCAATGAGTTCTCGTGACTTTGACTATGAATACATAGCTGTGGACATACATCATATATATACATATTATTACCTTTCTTTTTACTTAAAGTGTAAAAATTTCTGATGATTCATTAAAACATGATCTGTTGTAGGCCTCTGTGTTGGGGTTTGTGTTTTTTAAAATTTCCCTGTACAGATGTTAGTTGATTTTGAAGAGTCAACATGTTCTTATGCACAGTAGAATTGTAAATGGGCTGATTTATCAATGTCATGCTCGTACTGTGCCGGAACAACATTGGGGGAACTGCTGCTTTTTCTTTTCTCATCCTTACTATCTGTCTGTCTGTGTGTCTGTGTGGTTGGAGTGCGCCACAAGCAGGTCTACCAGAACTCACTTCTTCACTTTCCCAGTCTTGTTTCCGTCTGACTTACTTTTTCCTAGTGGGTGGTTGGCGGATGCTCTAGTGTGGTATGCTTCTTCTTTCCTATCAAACATCAATCGTCCTTATCTCTCCTCCTTCTTTTTTGTGTTTGTTACTCTCTTGTAACGCCTCTAATCTTTGATATTCATCCCCAGTATTTTATAGCTCATCCCTAATACTAAAATTTTCTAGCTAATCCCCAGTATTTCCTAAACTTTTGTACTTCATCCGCATTTTTTTATCTCTTTCCCAATATTTTTAAATCCTTAATATTTTGTAGCTCATTCCCAATATTTTTTTTATCACATATCCCTAATATTTTGAAGCCTATCCGCTATATTTTGTAATATTTTCTAGCTCATCCTCAGTATTTTTTATAGCTCATCCCTAATATTTTTTTAGCTCATCCCCAATATTTTCAAGGTCATCCCCAGTATTTTTTTTAGCTCATCCCCAGTGGGTTTTTTTTAGCTCATCCCCAGTATTTTCTAGGTCATCCCCTGTATTTTTTTTAGCTCATCCCCAGTATTTTCTAGGTCATTCCCAGTATTTTCTATGTCATCTTTGCCCCCCCCCCCCCCCCCTGGGTTTTTTATGTCATCTTTGCCCCCCCCCCCCCCCCGTGGGTTGGGGGCTAATAAATAAACCCACTGCCCCGCCAGCAGGAGGTGCAACCCCTTCAATGGTGAACTTTCGCCCATGGACATCTACGCTCAGGTGCGCATGGGCGACATTTGCTTCTATAGGTGTATCGTCTATCTTTTATCGTCTTTCTTCCTTCTTCTTTCGTCCTTCCCCGAGCTGACCGGGGGATAAAATAAAAATCAACAGGGGGGGTGACTTATCCTTGCCGTAGGCGCTTTCCGTACTTCACCTGTAGAAAGTTTACAAGCAGAAGCTCACGAACCATCTTTAGAACTTAGAAGTAAAAAACTCTCTTTGCAGTACGATTTGAAACTTAGCTTAGTACCCCAAAACCCAGCCCACAAATGTGTCTTTGATCTTTCCCAAGACCCAAAAACCCTATCCTCCTTAGGAAATAAAGTAAGCCCTTTTCGGAGTAAGAATCCAGAACGATCTCCAAGACAATGATTTTTCTAAAGGCATAATCGAGCCCTTTGCCATGTCCAGCATATCTCCATGGCATTTAACCAAACCAAACATAGACAAGTCTTGAAAAACACAACAAAAAGTCCACAGACAAAACTACATACTTAAACTCATACAAACAACTAATAACCAGATACCCTGAAGCAGAGAAACTTTTTACAGACGGATCCAAAAATGACACTTCAGTAGGAGCTGCTGCCCTTGCACCACTACACAACTTAAGCTTAAGGAAACTCCACCCAGAAGCCTCAATCTACTCTGCTGAGGCTACAGCTCTTGAAATGGCCCTAAATATAATAGATAAATCAACCAGGTCTACTTTCCTAATCTTTTCAGACTCTCTCTCTTGTCTGAAATCTTTAGAGCGCTCTGACACCTCCGACAACAGAATTTTAAAACTTTTAATTAAAGTTTATTTTCTACATCAATCTGGAAAAACCATTACGATTACAATAGCTTGGCTTCCAAGCCATGTAGGCATTGATGGCAACGAAGCCGTTGACCAATTTGCCAAAGAATATCTAAAACTACCTGAAAACAACAATAGTAAAATCTCTTTTTCTGACATGAAACCGAAAGTAAAAGAACACATCGCATCTTCCTCGTCCAAAATCTGGAACAAACAAAAATACAAAAACAAACTCCTTTACATTCAACCGAAACTTACACACAGGAAACTCGTGTCTCTCCTACGAAGAGAGAATGTCGTTTACACAAAATTAAGAATAGGACACACGCAAACATTTTCACATATGTATGTCTGTCCTTTTAACGCAATGATGATATGTGAAGTGTGCTGACAAAATGAGTTACTTGTCAGATTCAAGCCTTAAGGAAATAGATACATCATGCTTATAGGTGAAGTTTTTACAGTTTATAAGTAGGGAATAATAAAAGACAGGTCAGAGTTGGAGAATATGGCATCAACTGAAAATCTACAAGTTTGACCCTAATGGTGATTTTTGGCCAAAATCTCCATTTGTGGATTGCGAGAAGTAACTCATTTTGTCAGCATGCCTCACATATGACCGTGTGCAGTTGCGAGCGCTGAAAAACTCTCACTAAAACATGACATGATGATAGATTTGTTGCAGTAAAACCTGTTGACACTTATATGACCAAAATTGAGTCGATAGTGCCGTAAAACACAAACTCAATCAATCAATCTAGGTCATCCACAATAATTTCATAGCTGATTCTCAATATTTTCTAGTTCATCAGTTCATTCCCAGTATTTTTTTTTTTTAGCTCATTCATAATATTTTCAAGCCCATCCCCAGTATTTTCTATCTTATTTGTAATAATTTCTAGATTATCCCTATTATTTTTTAGCTCATCCCTAATATTTTTAGCTCAGCCCGAATTTCCCCCCCTATTTTTAGCTCATCCCCAGTATTTTCTTGATTATCCCCATTATTTTTTAACTCATCCTTAATATTTTCTAGCTCTTCCCCAGTATTTTCTAGCTCACCCCAATTAATGTTAGCCAATCCCCAGTATTTGTTAGATTATCTCTATTATTTTCTAACTCATGTCCACTATTTATTTTTTAGCCCATCCAAATTCCTTTCTACATTATCTCTATTATTTTGCTAGTTCTCCCTTACTATTTTTTTTAGCTGATCCCCAGTATTTTCTAGTTTTTCCTGATATATTCTAGCTCATCCCGAATATTCCTCACTATTTTTTTTAGCTGATCCCCAGTATTTTCTAGTTTTTCCTGATATATTCTAGCTCATCCCGAATATTCCTCATTATTTTTTTAGCTCATCCCGAATATTCCTCATTATTTTTTTTAGCTCATCCCGAATATTCCTCATAATTTTTTAAGCTCATCCCGAATATTCCTCATTATTTTTTAGCTCATCCCAAGTATTTTCTAGATTATCCCCAGTAGTTTTTAGCTCATCCACAATATTTTTTTTAACTTCATCCCTAACATTTTCTAGCTCATTCGTAATATTGTCTAGCTCATATCCAGTATTCTTTAGCTCAACCGTAATATTTTCTAGCAAGTGCTAATGTTTTCTAACTCATCCCCAATTTACTTGCTCATCCCTAATATTTTCTAGCTCATCCGTAATATTTGCTAGCACATCCCCAGTATTTTCTTGCTCATCCCTAATATGTTCTAGCTCATCCCCAGCATTTTCTCGCTCATCCCCAGGTTTTTTTCTGACTCACCCAAAGTATTCCTCGGTATTTTCTAGATCACTCCCAGTACTTTCTAGCTGATCCCCAAATATTCCCCAGTTTTTTCTTACTCCTATTTTCTAGCTCAAACTTAATATTTCTAGCTCATCCCCAGTATTTTCTAGATTTAGATTATCCCTATTATTTTGTAGCTCATCCCCACTATTTTTTAGCCCATCCATATTCCTCTCTAGATTATCCATATTATTTTGTAGCTCATCCCAAATGTTTCCCATTACTTTTTAGCTCGTCCCAAGTATTTTATAAATTATCCCTTTTATTTTGTAGCTCTTCCCTAATATTTTCTAGCTCCTCCTCTGTCGTTTCAAGCTCATCCCCAGTATTTTTTACTTCATCCCTAATAATTTCTACCTTATCCATTATATTTTCTAGCTCATATCCAGCATTTTGTAGCTCATCCCTAGTATTTTCTAGCTCCGTCCCAAGTATTTTTGCTAGCACTAGAACGTCCCTAGTATTTACTAGCTGATTCCCAGTATTTTCTAGTTTATTCCCTGTATTTTTTAGCTTGTCCGTAATTTTGTCAAGCTCAACACCAGTATTTTCTAGCTCATCTGTAATATTTTTATATTTTCTAGCTCATGAAAAATATTTTTTTAGCCGATCCCCTGCATTTTCTAGCTCATCCTTAATATTTTCTTGTTCATCCCTAATAATTTCTAGCACTTCCCAAGTATTTTTTTAGCTGATACCCAGTATTTTACAGCTCATCATTAATTGTATTTTATAGTTCGTCATCAATATTTTCTAGCTCAACCTTAATCCCCAGTATTATTTAGATTATCCCCAGTATTTTCTAGTTTATCCAATTATATTTTTTAGTTCATCCCTAATGTTTTCTAGCACTTCACGAGTATTTTGTAGCTCATTCCCATTTTTTTCGACTTTAACTTCATCTCTAATATTTTCTAGCCCATCCCTAATATTTTCTTGTTCATCCGTGACCTAATAATTTCTAGCACATCCCCAGTATTTTCTAGCTTAACCCAAGTATTTTCCAGCTCATCATTAATATTTTCTAGTTCATCCCCAATATGTTCTAGCTCAACGCTAATATCTTCTAGCTTATCCCCAGTATTATCTAGTTTATCCCCAGTAATTTCTAGTTAATCCAATTACATTTTATAGTTCATCCCTAATATTTTGCAGGCCAACTCCAATATTTTTCAATTAATCCCTAATATTTTCTAGCACTTCCTCAGTGTTTTCTAGCTCATCTGTAATATTTTCTCGGTCATCTCCAGCATTTTCTAGCTCATTCTAAATATTTTCCAGATGATCCCCATTATTTTCTAGCTCACCCCCAATATTTTTTACTTCACCCCTAGCATTTTCTAGCTCAATCCTAATATTTGTAACTCATCCAAGTATTATCTACCTCATCCCTAATAATTCTAGCCAATCCCCAGTATTTTCTAGATTATTCCTATTATCTCATCTTTAATATATTCTAGCTTATTCCCAGTAATTTCTACTTCATACCTAATATGGTCTAACTTATAAATAATATGTTTTAAATATCCCCAGTATTTTCTATTTCATCCCCCGTAATGTTAAGTTCATTGCTAATATTTTGTAGCTCATCCCTAATATTTTTAAGCACTTGTCAAGTATTTTTCATTCAGCACATTCCCAGTATTTTCTACTTCATTAATAATATTTTATAGTTCATACCTAATATTTTCTATGTCATTAAAAATATATTCTAGTTCATCCCTAATATTTTCTAGCACGTCCACAATATTTTCTAAGTAATCCACAGTATTTTTGTTTTTACTTCATCTCTAATATTTTATAGCTCCTCCCTAATATTTTCTAGCCCATGAAATATATTTTTAGCTCATCCCCTGCTTTTTCGAGCTCATCGTTAATATTTTTTTGTTCGTCCCTAATAATTTCTAGCACCTCCCCAGTATTTTCTAGCTTATCCCTAGTATTTTCCAGCTCGCCATTAATATTTTCTAGTTCGTCATCAATATTTTCTTGCTCAACACATATATTTTCTAGATGAGCTAGAAATTAATAGGAATAATTTAGTAATACTGGGGATTAGCTAAAAAATATTAAGGATGAGCTAGAAAATACTGGAGATGATCAAGAACCTATTACAGATAGGCTAGAAAAAAACTGGGGAAATGCTAGAAAATATAAGGGATGAACAAATAATATTGGGGTTGTCCTGCAAAATGCTTGGGATGAGCTATAAAATATTAGGGATGAACTTTAAAATATAATTAGATTAACTAGAAATTACTGGGGATAAACTACATTATACTGGGGATAAGCTAGAAAATATTAGCATTGAGCTAGAACATATTTGGGACGAAATAGAATATATTAATGATGAGCTGGAAAATACTTGGAATAATCTAGAAATACTGGGGATGTGCTAAAAATTATTAGGGATGAGTTAGAAAATGCTGAGAATGAGCTAAAAATATTTTTCATGAGCTAGAAAATATTAGGGATGGGCTAGAAAATATTAGGGATGAAGTAGAAAAAACTGAGAGTGAGCTAGAAAGTACTCGTAAAGTACTAGAAAATATTAGGGATGAACAAAAAAATATACTTGGATAAACTAGGAAATATTGATGATGAACAAGAAAATATAATTAGGGATGAGCTAGGAAATGCTGGGGATGTGCTAAAAAAATTTCATGAGCTAGAAAATATTAGGGATTGGCTAAAAAAATTAGGGATGAACTAAAAAATATAATTTGATAAACTAGAAAATACTTGGGATAAGTTAGAAAATAGTTGTGTTGAGCTAGAAAATATTAATGATAACCTGGAAAATACTAGGGATCAGCTAAAAAATACTGGGGTTGTGCTAAAAATTATTAGGGATGAACAAGAAAATGTTAGGGATGAGCTAGAAAATGCAGCCGATCAGCTAAAATTATATTTTGTATGAGCTAAAAAATATTAGGTATGGAGTATAAAATATAAGGGATGAGCTAGAAAATGCTGGGGATGAGCTCAAATATTTTTCATGAGCTAGAAAATATTATGCATGGGCTAGAAAATATTAGGGATGAACTAAACATTACTTGGGATGAAATAAAAAATACTGGGGATGATTTTAAAAATATTATTTATAAGCTAAACCATATTAGATATGAAGTAGAAATTACTTGGTATAAGCTAGAATATATTATAGAGGAGCTAGAAATTAATAGAAATAATCTAGAAAATACTGGGGGAAAAGTAAAAAATATTAGGGATGAGCCAGAAAATAATAGGGATCATCTAGAAAATATTAAAGATGAGCTAAAAAAAAAATACTGGAGATGACCTAGAAAATATATACAGAGTAGCTAGACAATACTGGGGAAGTGCTAGAATGTATTATTAGGGGTTAACTAAAACTATTGGGATTTGGTCTGCAAAATATCAGGCATGATTTTTAAAATATGATTGGATAAACTAGAAAATACTGGGGATAAACTAGATAGAAAATACTGGGGATAAACTAGAAAATACTGGGGATAAACTAGATAGAAAATACTGGGGATAAACTAGAAAATACTGGGGATAAACTAGATAATACTGGGGATAATCTAGATAATACTGGGGATAATCTAGATAATACTGGGGATAAGCTAGGATGTATAATGTTGAACTAGAAAATACTAATGAAGAACTATAAAATATTAGTGATGAGCTGGAAAATACAGGGGATCAGCTAAAAAATACTTAGGAAGTGCTAGAAATTATTAGGGATGAACAAGAAAATATTAAGGATGAGTTAGAAAATGCAGTGGATCAGCTAAAAAAATATTTGCCATGTGCTAAAAAAAGATTAGGGATGGGCTATAAAATATTAGTGATGAAGTAGAAAAAACTGGGGATGAGCTAGAAAATACTGGGGAAGTACTAGATAATATTAGGGATGTACTAGAACATATTTTTGATGACATATAAAAATATTAGGTATGAACTATAAAATATTAAGGATCAAGTAGAAAATACTGGGGATGTGCTAAAAAATACTTGAAATGTGCTTATAAATATTAGGGATGAGCTAGAAAATTTTAGCAATGAAGTAATCTTTACTGGGGATGAAATAAAAAATACTGGGGATAATTTTAAAAGTATTATTTATAAGCTAGACCATAATGGGTATGAAGTAGAAATTACTGGGTATAAGCTAGAATATATTAAAGATGAGCTAGAATGTAATAGGAACAATTTAGAAACTACTCGGGATTGACTGAAAAATATTAGGGATGAGGTAGATAATTAATACTGGGATTAGCTACAAAATGTTAGGATTGAGCTAGAAAATGCTAGTGACGAAGTAAAAAAATATTTGCGGTGAGCTAGAAAATACTGGGGATGACCGAGAAAATATTACAGATGAGCTAGAAAATACTGGGGATGACCTAGAAAATATTACAGATGAGCTAGAAAATACTGGGGATGACCTAGAAAATATTACAGATGAGCTAGAAAATACTGGGGATGACCTAGAAAATATTACAGATGAGCTAGAAAATACTGGACATGACCTAGAAAATATTACAGATGAGCTAGAAAATACTGGACATGACCTAGAAAATATTACAGATCAGCTAAAACATACTGGGGAAGTGCTTTAAAAATATTATTGATTAACTAAAAAATATTGGGGTTGGAATGCAAAATATTAGGGATGATTTTTAAAATATAATTGGATAAACTAGAAAATACTGGTGATAATCTAGATAATACTGGGGATAAACTAGGATATATTAGTGTTGAGCTAGAAAATATTAATGAAGAACTATAAAATATTAATGGAAAATACTGGGGATCTGCTAAAAATACTTAGGAAGTGCTAGAAATTATTAGGGATGATCAAGAAAATATTAAGGATTAGCTAGAAAATGCAGGGGATCAGCTAAAAAATATATTTCATGTGATAAAAAGGATTAGGGATGGGCTATAAAATATTAGGGATGAAGTAGAAAATACTGGGGATGAGCTAGAAATACTGGGAAGGTGCTAGAAAATATTAAGGATGAATTTTAAAATATTGGGGTAGCCCTTTCAAAATATTAGGGATGAGTTATAAAATGTTAGGGATGAACTTTAAAATATAGTTGGATAAACTAGAAAAAACTGTGGATAAACTAAATAATTCTGTGGATAAGCTAGAAAATATTAGGAATGAACAAAAACTTTTTAGGGATGAGCTAGAAAATTTTGGGGATGAGCTAAACAATATTTTTCAAGAGCTAGAAAATATTAGGAATGAGCTATAAAATATTAGGGATGAAGTAAAAAAAAAATACTCTAGATTACTTAGAAAATACTGGGGAAGTGCTAGAAAATATTAGGGATGAACTAGAAACGATTTTTGATGACATAGAAAATATTAGGTATGAGCTATAAAATAGTCTTGATGAAGTAGAAAATACTTGGGATGTGCTGAAAAATACTTGAAAAGTGCTTAAAAACATTAGGGATGAGCTAGAAAATTTTAGCAATGAACTAAACATTACTGCGGATGAAATAGAAAATACTGGGGATAATTTTTTAAAATATTATTTATAAGCTAGACCATAATGGGTATGAAGTAGAAATTACTGGGTATAAACTAGAATACATTAAAGATGAGCTAGAAATAATAGGAATAATCTAGAAACTACTGGGGATTGGCTATAAAATATTAGGGATGAGGTAGATAATACTGGGATGAGCTACAAAATATTAGGATTGAGCTAGAAAATGCTAGGGATGAAGTAAAAAATATATTTAAGGTGAGCTAGAAAATAATGGGGAATATCTATAAGATATTTAGGATGAGCTAGAAAATACTGGGGAAGGGCTCAAAAATATTAGGGATTAACTAAAAGATATTGAGGATGGCCTGCAAAATATTAGAGATGATTTTTAAAATATTATTGGATAAACTAGAAAATACTGGGGATAATCTAGATAATACTGGGGATAAGCTAGGATATATTAGTGTTGAGCTAGAAAATATTGATGAAGAACTATAAAATATTAATGATGAGCTGGAAAATACTGGGGATCAGCTAAAAAATACTTAGAAAGTGTTAGAAATTATTAGGGATGAAAAAGAAAATATTAAAGATTAGCTAGAAAATGCAGGAGATCAGCTAAAAAATTATTATTTCATGTGCTAAAAAAGATTAGGGATGAGCTAGAAAATACCGGGGAAGTGCTAGATAACATTAGGGATGAACTAAAAAATATTAATATTGGGCTAGACAATACTTTGGATAAGCTAAAAAATATTAGGTATGTACAAAAACATTTAAGGGATGAGCTAAAAATATTTTTCAAGAGCTAGAAAATATTAGGAATGAGCTATAAAATATTAGGGATGAAGTAAAAAAATACTGTAGATTACTTTTAAAATACTGTGGAAGTGCTAGAAAATATTAGGGATGAATTTTGAAATATAATTGGATTACTAAAAAATACTGGGGATAAACTAGATTATACTGGGGATAAGTTAGAAAATATTAGCTTTGAGCTAGAAAATATCGGGGACGAAATAGAAAATATTAATGGTGAGCTGGAAAATACTTGGGATAAGCTAGAAATACTGAGGATGTGCTAGAAATTATTAGGGATGAGTTATAAAATTCTGAGAATGAGCTAAAAATATTTTTCATGAGCTAGAAAATCTTAGGCATGGGCTAGAAAATATTAGGCATGAAATAGACAAAACTGGGAATCAGCTACAAAATACTTGTAAAGTGCTAGAAAATATTAGGGATGAACAAAAAAATATACTTGGATAAACTAGAAAATACAGGGGATAAGCTAGAAAATATTGATGATGAACAAGAAAATAATTAGGGATGAGCTAAGAAATGCTGGGGATGTGCTAAATTTATTTTTCGTGAGCTAGAAAATATTAGGGATTGGCTAGAAAAAATTAGGCATGAACTAAAAAATATAATTTGATAAACTAGAAAATACTGGGGATAAATTAGATAATACTGGAGATAAATTAGGTAATACTGGGGATAAACTAGAAAATAGTTGTGTTGAGCTAGAACATATTGTTGACGAACTAGAAAATATTAATGATAACCTGGAAAATACTGAGGATCAGCTAGAAAATACTTGGGATATGCTAAAAATTATCAGGGATGAACAAGAAAATATAAGGGAGAGCTAGAAAGGCAGCCGATCGACTAAAAAAATATTTTTCATGAGCTAAAAAATATTAGGTATGGACTATAAAATATTAGGGATGAGCTAGAAAATGCTGTGGATGAGCTAAAAATATTTGTCATGAGCTAGAAAATTTTAGGCATGGGCTAGAAAATATTAGAGATGAACTAAACATTACTTGGGATGAAATAAAAAATACTAGTGATGATTTTTTAAATATAATTTAAAGCTAAACCATATTAGGTATGAAGTAGAAATTACTGGGTATAAGCTATAATATATTAAAGAGGAGCTAGAAATTAATAGAAATAAGGGTCCTAAAAATAATCTAGAAAATACTGGGGATTAGCTAGAAAATATTAAGGGTGAAGGAAAAAATATTGGGGATGAGCTAAAAAATAATGGGGATCATCTATAAAATTTTATGAATGAGCTAGAAAATACTGGAGATGACCTAGAAAATATATACAGATGAGCTAGAAAATACTGGAGATGACCTAGAAAATATATACAGATGAGCTAGAAAATACTGGGTAAGTGCTACAAAATATAAGGGATAAACTAAAAAATATTGCGGTTGGCCTGCAAAATATTAGGGATGATTTTTAAAATATAATTGGATAAACTAGAAAATACAGGGGATAATCTAGATAATACTGGGGATAAGCTAGGATATATTAGTGTTGAGCTAGAAAATATTGACGAAGAACTATAAAATATTAATGATGAGCTGGAAAATACTGGGGATCAGCTAAAAAATACTTAGGAAGTGCTAGAAATTATTAGGGATGAACAAGAAAATATTAAAGATGAGCTAGGAAATGCAGAGGATCAGCAAAAAAATATTTTTCATGTGCTAATAAATATTAGGGATGGGCCATAAAATATTCGGGATGAAGAAGAAAAAAAACCTGGGGATGAGCTAGATAATACTTGGGAAGTGCTAGATAATGTTAGGGATGAACTAGAACAGATTTTTGATGACATAAAAAATATTAGGTATGAACTATAAAATATTATTGATGAAGTAGAAAATACTGGGGATGTACTGAAAAATACTTGAAAAGTGCTTTAAAATATTATTAGGGTTGAGCAAGAACATTTTAGCAATGAACAAAACATTACTGGGGATGAAATAGAAAATACTGGGGATAATTTTTAAAATGTTATCTATAAGCTAGACCATAATGGGTATGAAGTGGAAATGTATGGGTATAAGCTAGAATATATTAAAAATGAGCTAGAAATTAATAGGAAAAATCTAGAAACTACTGGGGATTGGCTGAAAAATATTAGGGATGAGGTAGATAATACTGGGATGAGCTACAAAATATTAGGATTGAGCTGGACAATGCTAGGGACGAAGTAAAAAAATATTTGGGGTGAGATAGAAAATAATATGCATCATCTTGAAAATATTTAGGATGAGCTAGAAAATACTGGGGATGACCTAGAAAATATTACAGATGAGCTAAAAAATACTGGGGAAGTGCTAAAAAAAATTAGGGATTAACTAAAAAAATATTGGGGTCGGCCTACAAAATATTAGGGATGATTTTTAAAATATAATTGGATGAACTAGAAAAAAACTGGGGATAATCTAGATAATACTGGGGATAATCTAGGATATATTAGTGTTGAGCTAGAAAATATTGATGAAAAACTATAAAATATTAATGATGAGCTGGAAAATACTGGGGATCAGCTAAAAAATACTTAGGAAGCGCTAGAAATTATTAGGGATGAACAAGAAAATATTAAGGATGAGCTAGAAAATGCAGGGGATCAGCTAAAAAAAATATTTGCCATGTGCTAAAAAAAAGATTAGCGATGGGCTATAAAATATTAGTGATGAAGTAGAAAAAACTGGGGATGAGCTAGAAAATACTGGGGAAGTACTAGATAATATTAGGGATGTACTAGAATAGATTTTTGATGACATATAAAATATTAGGTATGAACTATAAAATATTAAGGATCAAGTAGAAAATACTGGGGATGTGCTAAAAAATACTTGAAATGTGCTTATAAATATTAGGGATGAGCTAGACATTTTTTGCAATGAACTAATCTTTACTGGGGATGAAATAAAAAATACTGGGGATAATTTTAAAAATATTATTTATAAGCTAGACCAAAATGGGCATGAAGTAGAAATTACTGGGTATAAGCTAGAATATATTAAAGATAAGCTAGAAATTAATAGGAATAATCTAAAAACTACTGGGGATTGGCTAGAAAATATTAGGGATGAGGTAGATAATACTTGGATGAGCTACAAAATATTAGGATTGAGCTAGAAAATGCTAGGGACGAAGTAAAAAAATATTTTGGGTAAGCTAGAAAATAATGTGCATCATCTAGAAAATATTTAGGATGAGCTAGAAAATACTGGAGATCATCTAGAAAATATTACAGATGAGCTAGAAAATACTGGGTAAGTGCTAGAAAATATTAGGGATTAACTAAAAGATATTGGGGATGGCTTGCAAAATATTAAAGATGATTTTTAAAATATAATTGGATAAATTAGAAAATACTGGGGATCATCTACATAATACTGGGAATAAGCTAGGATATATTAGTGTTGAGCTAGAAAATATTGATGAAGAACTATAAAATATTATTGTTGAGCTGGAAATTTCTGGGGATGAGCTAGAAAATACTTAGGAAGTGCTAGAAATTATTATTGATGAACAAGAGAATGTCAAGGATGAGTTAGAAAATGCACGGAATTAGCTAAAAAAAAAGGTAGAAATTACTGGGTATAAGCTAGAATATATTAAAGATCAGCTAGAAATTAATGGAAATAATCTAGAAAATACTTTTGAATTGGCTAGAAAATATTAGGGATGAGGTAGATAATACTGGGATGAGCTACAAAATATTAGGATTGAGCTAGAAAATACTGGAGATGATCTAGAAAATATTACAGATGATCTAGAAAATACTAGGGAAGTGCTAGAAAATATTAGGGATTAACTAAAAAATATTGGGGTTGGCATGCGAAATATTAGGTATGAATTTAGTGTTGAGCTAAAAGTATTGATAAAGAACTATAAAATATAAATTATGAGCTGGAAAATACTGGGGATCAACTAAAAAACACTTACGAAGTGCTAAAAATTATTAGGGATGAACAAGAAAATATTAAGGATGAGCTAAAAAAATGCACGGGATCAGGTAAAAAAAAAAATGTTCATGTGCTAAAAATATTAGGGATGTGCTATAAAATATTAGGGAAGAGGTAGAAAAAACTGGGGATGAGCTAGAAAATATTTGGGAAGTGCTAGATAATATTAGGAATGAATTAAAAAATATTAATGATCAGCTGGAAAATATTGGGGATAAGCTAGAAATACTGGGGAATGGCTAGAAAATATTAAAGATGAATTTAAAAATACTGGGGTTGGCCTGCAAAATATTAGGGATGAGCCAAAAAATGTTAGGGATGAGCTTTAATATATAACTAGATAAACTAGAAAATACTGGGGATAAACTAAATAATACTGGGGATAAGGTAGAAAAATATTAGGGAATGTGCTGATAAATACTTGAAAAGTGCTTTAAAATATTAGGAATGAGTTAGAAAAATTTAGCAATAAACTAAACATTACTGAGGATGGAATAGAAAATACTGGGGATAATTTAAAAAATATTATTTATAAGCTAGACCATAATGGGTATGAAGTAGAAATTACTGGGTATAAGCTAGAATAATATATTAAAGATGAGCTAGAAATTAATAGAAATAATCTAGAAACTACTGGGGATTGGCTAGAAAATATTAGGGATGAGGTAGATAATACTGGGATGAGCTACAAAATATTAGGATTGAGCTAGAAAATGCTAGGGATGAAGTAAAAAAATATTTGATTTGAGCTAGAAAATAATGGGGAATATCTATAAAATATTTAGGATGAGCTAGAAAATACTGGAGATGACTTAGAAAATATTACAGATGAGCTAGAAAATACTACGGAAGTGCTAATTAATAGGAATAATCTAGAAACTACTGGGGATAGGTTAGAATCTTAAAATATTAGGGATTTGGTAGATAATACTGGGATAAGCTGCAAAATATTAGGATTGAGCTAGAAATACTAGGGACGAAGTAAAAAAAAATATTTAGGATGAGCTAGAAAATACTGAAGATGACCTAGAAAATATTGCAGATGAGCTAGAAAATACTGGGGAATTGCTAGAAAATATAAAACTAAAAAATATTGGGTTTGGCCTGCAAAATTTTAGGGATGATTTTTAAAATAAAATTGGATAAACTAGAAAATACTGGGGATAATCTAGATAATACTTGGGATAAGCTAGGATATATTAGTGTTGAGCTAGAAAATATTGATGAAGTACTATAAAATATTAATGATGAGTTGGAAAATACTGGGGATCACTTAGGAAGTGCTAGGAATTATTATTGATGAACAAGAAAATATTAAGGATGAGCTACAAAATGCAGGGGATCAACTAAAAAAATATTTTCTATGTGCTTAAAAAAGATTAGGGATGGGCTATAAAATGTTAGGGATGAAGTAAAAAATACTGGGGATGAGATGGAAAATTCTGGGGAAGTGCTAGATAATATTAGGGATGAACTAAAAAAATATTAATGATCAGCTGCAAAATATTGAGGACAAGCTAGAAATACTGAGGAGGTGCTCGAAAATATTAAGAATGAATTTTAAAATATTGCGGTAGCCCTTTCAAAATATTAGGGATGAGCTATAAAATGTTAGGGATGAGCATTAAAATATATAATTGGATAAACTAGAAAATACTGGGGATAAACTAAATAATACTGGGGATAAGCTAGACAATATTAGGGATGAACAAAAACTTTTTGGGGATGAGCTAGAAAATTTTGGGGATGAGCAAAAAAATATTTTTCAATACCTAAAAAATATTAGGAATGAGCTATAAAATATTAGGGATGAAGTTAAAAAAACTGTGGATTACTTTTAAAATACTGGGGAAGTGCTAGAAAATATTAAGGGTGAACAAGAACAGATTTTTGATGACATAGAACATATTAGGAATGAGCTATAAAATATTATTGATGAAGTAGAAAATACCGTGGATGTGCTGACAAATACTTGAAAAGTGCTTTAAATATTAGGAATCGCCTGTAAAATATTAAGGATTAAGTAGAAAAAACTGGGGATGAGCTAGAAAATACTGGGGAAGTGATAGATAATATTATTATTATGAATGAACTAAAACAGATTTTTGATGACATAGAAAATATTAGGTATGAAATATAAAATATTATTGATGTAATCTAAAAATACTGGGGATGTGCTGAAAAATACTTGACTTGAAAATTGCTTTAAAATATTAGGGATGAGCTAGAACATTTTAGCAATGAACTAAACTTTACAGAGGATGAATAGAAAATACTGGGGATAATTTTAAAAATATTATTTATAAGATAGAATGAACTAGAAAATATTGGAGATGACCTAGAAAATATTACAGATGAGCTAGAAAATACTAGGGAAGTGCTAGAAAATATTAGGGATTGACTAAAAAATATTAGGGTTGGCATGCAAAATATTAGGTATGAATTTAGTGTTGAGCTAGAAAGTATTGATAAAGAACTATGAAATATAAATGATGAGCTGGAAAATACTGGAGATCAGCTAAAAAATACTTAGGAAGTGCTACAAATTATTAGGGATGAACAAGAAAATATTAAGGATGAGCTAAAAAATGCACAGGATTAGCTAAAAAAAAAAAATTTTCAGGTGCTGAAAAATATTAGGGATGGGCTATAAAATATAAGGGATGAAGTAGAAAAAATGGGGATGAGCTAGAAAATACTGGGGAAATGCTAAATAATATTAGTGATGTACTAGAATATATTTTTGATGACATAGAAAATATAAGGTATGATGATGAAGTAGAAAATACCGGGGATGTGCTGAAAAATACTTGAAAAATGCTTTAAACAATAAGGGATGAACTAGAAAAATTTAGCAATAAACTAAACATTACTGGGGATGAAATAGAAAATACTGGAGATAATTTTTAAAAATATTATTTATAAGCTAGACCATAATGGGTATGAAGTAGAAATTACTGGGTATAAGCTAGAATATATTAAAGATAAGCTAGAAATTAATAGGAATAATCTAAAAACTACTGGGGATTGGCTAGAAAATATTAGGGATGAGGTAGATAATACTTGGATGAGCTACGAAATATTAGGATTGAGCTAGAAAATGCTAGGGACGAAGTAAAAAAATATTTTGAGTAAGCTAGAAAATAATGTGCATCATCTAGAAAATATTTAGGATGAGCTAGAAAATACTGGAGATCATCTAGAAAATATTACAGATGAGCTAGAAAATACTGGGTAAGTGCTAGAAAATATTAGGGATTAACTAAAAGATATCGGGGATGGCTTGCAAAATATTAAAGATGATTTTTAAAATATAATTGGATAAATTAGAAAATACTGGGGATCATCTACATAATACTGGGAATAAGCTAGGATATATTAGTGTTGAGCTAGAAAATATTGATGAAGAACTATAAAATATTATTGTTGAGCTGGAAATTTCTGGGGATCAGCTAGAAAATACTTAGGAAGTGCTAGAAATTATTATTGATGAACAAGAAAATGCCAAGGATGAGTTAGAAAATGCACGGTATTAGCTTAAAAAAGGTAGAAATTACTGGGTATAAGCTAGAATATATTAAAGATGAGCTAGAAATTAATAGAAATAATCTAAAAAATACTTTTGAATTGGCTAGAAAATATTAGGGATGAGGTAGATAATACTGGGATGAGCTACAAAATATTAGGATTGAGCTAGAAAATACTGGAGATGACCTAGAAAATATTACAGATGAGCTAGAAAATACTAGGGAAGTGCTAGAAAATATTAGGGATTAACTAAAAAATATTGGGGTTGGCATGCGAAATATTAGGTATGAATTTAGTGTTGAGCTAAAAGTATTGATAAAGAAATATAAAATATAAATTATGAGCTGGAAAATACTGGGGATCAACTAAAAAACACTGAGGAAGTGCTAAAAATTATTAGGAATGAACAAGAAAATATTAAGGATGAGCTAAAAAATGCACGGGATCAGGTAAAAAAAAAAATTTCATGTGCTAAAAATATTAGGGATGTGCTATAAAATATTAGGGAAGAGGTAGAAAAAACTGGGGATGAGCTAGAAAATATTTGCGAAGTGCTAGATAATATTAGGAATGAGTTAAAAAATATTAATGATCAGCTGGAAAATATTGGGGATAAGCTAGAAATACTGGGGAATGGCTAGAAAATATTAAAGATGAATTTTAAAATACTCGGGTTGGCTTGCAAAATATTAGGGATGAGCCATAAAATGTTAGGAATGAGCTTTAAAATATAATTGAATAAACTAGAAAATACTGGGGATAAACTAAATAATACTGGGGATAAGCTAGAAAAAAAATTAGGGGATGTGCTGAAAAATACTTGAAAAGTGCTTTAAAATATTAGGAATGAGTCAGAAAAATTTAGCAATAAACAGAATATTACTGAGGATGGAATTTAAAATACTGGGGATAATTTAAAAAATATTATTTATAAGCTAGACCATAATGGGTATGAAGTAGAAATTACTGGGTATAGGCTAGAATATATTAAAGATGAGCTAGAAATTAATAGGAATAATCTAAAAAACTACTGGGGATTGGCTAGAAAATATTAGGGATGAGGTAGATAATACTGGGATGAGCTACAAAATATTAGGATTGAGCTGGACAATGCTAGGGACGAAGTAAAAACATATTTTAGGTGAGCTAGAAAAGAATGGGGAATATCTATAAAATATATAGGATGAGCTAGAAAATACTGGAGATGACCTAGAAAATATTACAGATGAGCTAGAAAATACTAGGGAAGTGCTAGAAAATATTAGGAATTAACTAAAATATATTGGGGTGGGCCTGCAAAATATTAGGGATGATTTTTAAAATATAATTGGATAAACTAGAAAATACTGTGGTTAATCTAGGTAATAGTGGGGATAAGCTAGGATACATTAGTGTTGACCTTGAAAATATTGATGAAGAACTATAAAATATTAATGATGAGCTGGAAAATACTGGGGATCAGCTAAAAAATACTTAGGAAGTGCTAGAAATTACTAGGGATGAACAGAAAAATATCAAGGATGAGCTAGAAAATGCAGGGGATCAGCTAAAAAAAATATTTTTCATGTGCTAAAAAAAAATTAAGGATGGGCTATAAAAGATAAGGGAGGAAGTACAAAAGAACTGGGGATGAGCTTGGAAATACTGGAGAAGTGCTAGATAATATTAGGGATGAACTGAAACAGATTTTTGATGACATAGAAAATATTAGATATGAACTGTAAAATATTATTGATGAAGTAAAAAATACTGGGGATGTGCTGAAAAATACTTGAAAAGTGCTATAAAAAATTAGGGATGAGCTAGAAAATTTAGCAATAAACTAAACATTACTTGTGAAGTAATAGAAAATACTGGGGATAATTTTTAAAATATTATTTATGAGCTAGACCATAATGGGTATGAGGTAGAAATTACTGGGTATAAGCTAGAATGTATTAAAGAAGAGCTAGAAATTAATAGGAATAATCTAGAAACTAGTGGGGGTTGGCTAGAAAATATTAGGGATGAGGTAGATAATACTGGGGTGAGCTACAAAATATTAGGATTGAGCTAGAAAATGCTATGAATGAAGTAAAAAAAAATTGGGGTGAGCTAGAAAGTAATGGGGACCATGTAGAAAATATTTAGGATGGGCTAGAAAATACTGGGAATGACCTAGAAAATATTACAGATGAGCTAAAAAAAATACAGGGGAAATGCTAGAAAATATTAGGGATTAACTAAAAAATATTAGTGATGATTTTATAAATATAATTAGATAAACTAGAAAATACTGGGGATAATCTAGATAATACTTGGGATAAGCTAGAATATATTAGTGTTGAGCTAGAAAATATTGACGAAGAACTATAAAATATTAATGATGAGCTGGAAAATACTGGGGATCAGCTAAAAAATACTTAGG
>NW_004797369.1:72366-73245 GCF_000002075.1 Aplysia californica
ACCCTTAAAATATTAGGATTGAGTTAAAAAATATTAAGGATGAAGTAAAAACATTATTGGGGGTGAGCTAGGAAATAATGGGGATCGTCTAGAAAATATTTAGCATGAGCTAAAAAATACTGGTGAAGTGCTAGAAAATATTAGAGATGAACTAAAAAATAATGGGGTTGGCCTGCAAAATAATAGGGATGAGCTATAAAATGCAGGGGATCAGCTTAAAAAAATTTTTTCAGGTGCTAAAAAATATTAGGGATGGGCTATAAAATATTAGGAATGAAATAGAAAAAACTGGGGATGAGCTAGAAAATACTGGGTGCTTGATAATATTAGGGATGAACTAGAACAGACTTTTTGATGACATAGAAAATATTGGGTATGAACTATAAAATATTATGGATGAAGTAGAAAATACTGGGGATGTGCTGAAAAATTCTTGAAAAGTGCTTATAAGTATTAGGGATGAGTTTGAAAATGTTAGCAATGACCTAAACATTACTGGGGATGAAATAGAAAATACTGAGGATAATTTTAAGAATATTATTTATAAGCTAGACCCTAATGGGTATGAAGCAGAAATTACTGGGTATAAGCTAGAATATATTAAAAATGAGCTAGAAATTAAAAGGAATAATTTAGAAACGACTGGGGATTGGCTAGAAAAAGATTACGGATGAGGTAGATAATACTGGGATGAGCAACAAAACACTAGGATTGAGCTAGAAAATGCTAGGGACGAAGTAAAAAAGTATTTGGGGTGAGCTAGAAAATAATGTGCTTCATCTAGAACATATTTAGGTTGAGCTAGAAAATACTGGAGATGACGTAGAAAATATTACAGATGAGCTAGAAAATACTGGGGAAGTGCTAGAAAATGTTAGG
>NW_004797369.1:73345-84891 GCF_000002075.1 Aplysia californica
GAAGTGCTAGAAATTATTAGGGATGAACAAGAAAATATTAAGAATTAGCTACAAAATGCAGGGGATTAGTTTGAACAATATTTTCATGTGCTAAAAAGGATTAGTGATGGGCTATGAAATATTATGGATGAAGTAGAAAATACTCTTGATGAACTAGAAAATACTGGGGAAGTGCTACATAATATTAGAGATGAACTAAAAAATATTAATGATGAGCTGGAAAATATTGGGGATAAGATAGAAATGCATGGGAGGTGCTAGAAAATATTACGGATGAATTTTAAAATATTTGGCTAGCCTTTTCAAAATATTAGGGATAAGTCATAAAATGTTAGGGATGAGATTTAAAATAAAATGGGATGAACTAGAAAATACTGAGGATAAACTAAATAATACTGGGGATAAGCTAGAAAATATTAGGGATGAACAAAAAACTTTTTGAGGATGAGCTAAAAAATATTTTTCAAGAGCTAGAAAATATTAGGAATTAGCTAAAAAAAAATTAGGGATGAAGTTTTAAAAAATAATTCTAGATTATTTAGAAAATACTGGGGAAGTGCTAGATAATATTAGGGATGAACTAGAACAGATTTTTGATGACATAGAAAATATTAGGTATGAGCTATAAAATATTATTAATGAAGTAGAAAATACTGGGGAGGTGCTGAAAAATACTTGAAAAGTGCTTTAAAATATTAGGAATGAGTTAGAAAAATTTAGCAATAAACTAAACATTATGGGGATGAAATAAAAAAATGCTGGGGATAATTTAAATAATATTATTTATAAGCTAGACCATAATGAGTATGAAGTAGAAATTACTGGGTATAAGCTAGAACATATTAAAGATGACTTAGAAATTAATAGGAATAATCTAGAAACTACTGGGGAATGGCTAAAAAATATTAGGGATGAGGTAGATAATACTGGGATGAGCTAAAAAATATTATGATTGAGCTAGAAAATGCTAGGGACGAAGTAAAAAAATATTTGGGGTGAGCTAGAAAGTAATTTGGACCATCTAGAAAATATTTAGGATGAGCTAGAACATACTGGGGAAGTGCTAGAAAATATTAGGGAATAACTAAAAAATATTAGTGATGCTTAAAAAAAAAAAAATTGAATAAACTAGAAAATACTGGTGATAATTTAGATAATACTGGGGATAATCTAGGATATATTAGTGTTGAGCTAGAAAATATTGATGAAAAACTATAAAATATTATTGTTGAGCTGGAAATTTCTGGGGATCAGCTAGAAAATACTTAGGAAGTGCTAGAAATTATTATTGATGAACAATAAAATATTAAGGATGAGCTAGAAAATGCAGGGGATCAGCTAAAAAAAATATTTTCATGTGTTAAATAAAATTATGGATGGGCTATAAAATATTAGGGATGAAGTAGAAAAAACTGGAGATTAGCTAGAAAATACTGGGGAAGTGCTAGATAATATTAGGGATGAAATAGAATATATTTTTGATGACATAAAAAATATTAGGTATGAACAATAAAATATTATTGATGAAGTAGAAAATACTAAGGATGTGCTGAAAAATACTTGAAAAGTGCTTTAAAATATTAGGAATGAGTTAGAAAAATTTAGCAATAAACTAAACATTATGGGGATGAAATAAAAAATGCTGGGGATAATTTAAATAATATTATTTATAAGCTAGACCATAATGAGTATGAAGTAGAAATTACTGGGTATAAGCTAGAACATATTAAAGATGACTTAGAAAAATAATAGGAATAATCTAGAAACTACTGGGGAATGGCTAAAAAATATTAGCTATCAGGTAGATAATACTGGGATGAGCTACAAAATATTAGGATTAAGCTAGAAAATGCTAGGGACGAAGTAAAAAAATATTTGAGGTGAGCCAGAAAACAATGTGCATCATCTAGAAAATATTTAGGATGAGCTAGAAAATATTGGAGATGACCTAGAAAATATTTCAGATGAGCTAGAAAATACTGGGGAAGTGCTAGAAAATATTAGGGATTAACTAAAAATTATTGGGGTTGGCATGCAAAATATTGGGGATGATTTTTTAAATATAATTAGATAAAATAGAAAATCCTGATGATAATCTAGATAATACTGGGGATAAGCTAAGATATATTAGTGTTGAGCTAGAAAATATTAATGACGAACTATAAAATATTAATGGTAAGCTGGAAAATACTGAGGATCAACAAAAAAATACTTACGAAGTGCTAGAAATTATTATTGATGAACAAGAAAATTTTAAGGATGAGCTAGAAAATGCAGGGGATCAGCTAAAAAAATATTTTTCCTGTGCTAAAAACGATTAGGGAAGGGCTATAAAATATTAGGGATGAAGTAGAAAATACTGTTAATGAGCTAAAAAATACTGGGGAAGTGCTACATAATATTAGGGATGAACTAAAAAATATTAATGATGAGCTGGAAAATATTTGGAATAAGATAGAAATAACTGGGAGATGCTAGAAAATATTAAGGATGAATTTAAAAATATTGGGGTAGCCCTTTCAAAATATTAGGGATGAGCTATAAAATGTTAGGGATGAGCTTTAAAATATAATTGGATAAACTAGAAAAAAAACAACTGGGGATGAACTTAATAATACTGGTGACAAGCTAGAAAATATTAGGGATGAACAAAAACTTTTTGAGGATGAGCTAAAAAATATTTTTCAAGGGCTAACAAATATTAGGAATGAGCTATAAAATATTAGGGATGAATTTTAAAAAATATTCTAGATTACTTAGAAAATACTGGGGAAGTACTAGAAAATATTAGTGATGAACTAGAACATATTTTTGATGACATAGACAATATTAGGTATGAACTATAAAATATTATTGATGAAGTAGACAATACTGGGGATGTGCTGAAAAATACTTGAAAAGTGCTTTAAAATATTAGGGATGAGCTAGAAAATACCGGGGTTAAATGAAAACAATATTATTTTGAAGCTAGACCATAATGGGTATGAAGTAGAAATGACTGGTTATAAGCTAGAATACATTAAAGATGAGCTAGAAATTAATAGGAATAATCTAGAAACTATTGGGGATAGGCTAGAAAATATTAGGGATGAGGTAGATAATACTGGGATAAGCTACAAAATATTAGGATTGAGCTGGACAATAATGTAATGCTAGGGACGAAGTAACAAAATATTTGGGATGAGCTAGAAAATAATGTGCATCATCTAAAAGATCTTTAGGATGAGCTAGAAAATACTGGAGATGACTTAGAAAATACTACAGATGAGCTAGAAAATACTGGGGAAGTGCTAGAAAATATAAGGGATTAACTAAAAAATATTGGGGTTGGCCTGCAAAATATTAGGGATGATTTTTAAAATATAATTGGATAAACTAGAAAATACTGGGGATAATCTAGATAATACTGGGGATAAGCTAGGATATATTAGTGTTGAGCTAGAAAATATTGATGAAGAACTATAAAATATTAGTGATGATCTGGAAAATACTGGGGATCAGCTAAAAAAGACTTAGGAAGTGCTAGATATTATTATTGATGAACAAGAACATATTAAGGATGAGTTAGAAAATGCAGGGGATCAGCTAAAAATATATTTTTGTAATGTGCTAAAAACTATTAGGGATGGGCTATAAAATATTAGGGATGAAGTAGAAAAAACTGGGGATGAGCTAGAAAATACTGGGGAAGTGCTAGATAATATTAGGGATGTACTAGAACAGATTTTTGATGACATAGAAAATATTAGGTATGAACTATAAAATATTATTGATGAAGTAGAAAATACTGGGGATGTGCTGAAAAATACTTGAAAAGTGCTTAAAAATATAAGGGATGGGATATAAATTATTAGTGATAAAGTAGAAAATACTGGGGATTAGCTAGAAAATACTGGGGAAGTGATAAATAATATTAGGAATGAGCTAGAAAATTTTAGCAATGAACTAAACATTACTGAGGAAGAAATAGAAAATACTGGGGATAATTTTAAAAATATTATTTATAAGCAAGACCATAATGGATATGAGGTACAAATTACTGGGTATAAGCTAGAATATATTAAAGATGAGCTAGAAATTAATAGGAATAATCTAGAAACTAGTGGGGATTGGCTAGAAAATATTAGGGATGAGGTAGATAATACTGGGATGTGCTACAAAATTTAAGATTGAGCTAGAAAATGCTAGGGATGAAGTAAAAAAATACTTGGGGTGAGCTAGAAAGTAATGGGGACCAGCTACAAAATATTTAGGATGAGCTAGAAAATACTGGAGATGACCTAGAAAATATTACAGATGAGCTAAAAAATACTGGGGAAGTGCTAGAAAATAATAGGGATTAATTTAAAAATATTAGGGATGATTTTTAGAATATAATTGGATACATTAGAAAATACTGGGGATAATCTAGATAATACTGGGGATAAGCTAGGATATATTAGTGTTGAGCTAGAAAATACTGATGAAGAACTATACAATATTAATGATGATCTGGAAAATACTTGGGATCAGCTAAAAAAATACTTAAGAAGTGCTAAAAATTATTATTGATGAACAAGAAAATATTAAGGATGAGCTAGAAAATGCAGGAGATCAGCTTAAAAAAATATTTTCAGGTGCTAAAAATATTAGGGATGGGCTATAAAATATTAGGGATGAAGTAGAAAAAACTGATGAGCTAGAAAATACTGGGGAAGTGCTAGATAATATTAAGGATGTACTAGAACAGATTTTTGATGACATAAAAAATATTAGGTATGAACTCTAAAATATTATTGATGAAGTAGAAAATATTGGGTATGTGCTGATAAATACTTGAAAAGTGCTTAAAAATATTAGGGATGAGCTAGAAAATTTTAGCAATGAACTAAACATTACTGGGGAAGAAGTAGAAAATACTGGGGATAATTTTAAAATATTATTTATAAACTAGACCATAATGGGTATGAGGTAGAAATTACTGGGTATAAGCTAGAATATATTAAAGAAGAGCTAGAAATTAATAGGAATAATCTAGAAGCTACTGGGGATTGGCTAGAAAATATTAGGGATGAGGTAAATAATATTGGGATAAGCTACCTAATATTAGGATTGACCTAGAAAATGCTAGGGATGAAGTAAAGAAATATTTTGGGTGAGCTAGAAAGTAATGGGGACCATGTAGAAAATATTTAGGATGAGCTAGAAAATACTGGGGATCAGCTAAAAAATACTTAGGAAGTGCTAAAAATTATTATTGATGAACAAGAATATATTAAGGATGAGATAGAAAATGCAGGGGATCATCTAAAAAAAATATTTTCAGGTGCTAAAAAATATTACGGATGAGCTATAAAATATTAGGGATGAAGTAGAAAAAACTAGGGATGAGCTAGGAAATACTGGGGGAGTGCTAGATAATGTTAGGGATGAACTAGAACAGATTTTTGATGACATAGAAAATATTAGGTATTTTAACTATAAAATATTATTGGTGAAGTAGAAAATACTGGGGATGTGCTGAAAAATACTTGAAAAGTGCTTAAAAGTATTAGGGATGAGCTAGAAAATTTTAGCAATAAACTAAACATTACTGGGGATGAAATAGAAAATATTGAGGATAATTTTTAAAATATTATTTATAAGCTAGACGATAATGAGTATGAAGTACAAATTATTAGAGTATAAGCTAGAGTATATTTTTAGATGAGCTAGAAATTAATAGGAATAATCTAGAAACTACTGAGCATTTGCTAGAAAATATATGGAATGAGGTAGATAATACTGGGATGAGCTACAAAATATTAGGATTTAGCTAGAAAATACCAGGGATGAAGTAAAAAAATATTTGTGGTGAGCTAGAAAGTAATGGGGACCATGTAGAAAATATTTAGGATGAGCTAGAAAATACTGGGGATGACCTAGAAAATATTACAGATGAGCTAGAAAATACTGGGGAAGTGCTAGAAAATATTAGAGATGGACTAAAAAATATTGGGGTTGGCCTAAAAATTATTAGGGTTGAGCTATAAAATATTAGTGATGAGCGTTAAAATATAATTGGATAAACTGGAAAATACTGGGGATAAACTAAATAATACTGGGGATCAGCAAGAAAATATTAGAGATGACCTAAAAAAAAGTTTTAGAGATGAGCTAGAAAATGCTAGGGATGAGCTAAAAAATATTTTTCATGAGCTAGAAAATGTTAGGAATGGGCTATAAAATATTAGGGTTGAAGTAGAAAAAACTGGGAATGAGCTAGAAAATCCTGGGGAAGTGCTAGAAAATATTAGTGTTGAGCTAGAAAACATTGATGACGAACTAGAAAATATTAATGATGAGCTGGAAAATACTTGGGACAAGCTAGAAAATATTAGGGATCAACAAGAAAATATTAGGGATGAGCTAGAAAGTGCTGAGGATGAGCTACAAAGTATTTTTTCACGAGCTAGAAAATATTAGGGATGAGTTATAAAATATTAGGGATGAAGTAAAAAAAAAATACTGTGGATTACTTAGAAAATACTGGGGAAGTGCTTAAAAATATTAGGGATGGACTAGAACATATTTTTGATGACATAGAAAATATTAGACAGGAACTAAAAAATGTTAGGGATGAAGTAGAAAATACTGGGGATTACCTACACAATACTGGGGAAGCGCTAGAAAATATTAGGGACGAACTAAAAAATATTAGGGACCACATAAAAAATATTAAGGATTACCTAAAAAATAATAGGGATGTATTAAAAATTATAAGGGATGAGATAGAAAATATTAGGGATGAACTTTAAAATATTAGGGATTAACTAGAAATTTCTGGGGATGAACTAGAAAATAAAGGGAATAACCTAAAAAAATATTAGAGTTGAGCAAAACATATTGGGGACGAACTAGAAAATATTAGGGACGAGCTGGAAAATACTGGGGTAAGCTAGAAAATACTGGGAAAGTGCTAGAAATGATTAGGGATGAACTACAAAACCAAGAGAATGAAATAGAGAATACTAGGAATGAAGTAGAAATACTGGGTATGAGCTAGAATGTATTAAAGATGAGCTAGAAATTAATAGGAATAATCTAGAAAGGAAAGCCCTATTCGCATTGACTCTGGGGATAGGCCCAGAAACTATTCCCAGTGACCTGATGAGCAAGAAAATACTGGGGATGAATTAGAAAATATTTAGGATAACGTAGAAATTTCATTTATATTTTCTATCTGATCCTCAGTATTTTCTAGTTCATCCCCAGTATTTTTTAGCTTATTCATCATATTTTCAAGCCCAACCTCGGTGTTTTCTATCTTATCTGCAATATTTTCTATCTCATACCCAGTAATTTCTACTTCATCCCTAATATTTTGTAGCTCATATTTAGTTTTTCTAGCTCATCCCAGGTATTTTCTACCTCATCACTAATATTTTCTAGCTTATCCCTATCATTTTTTTTTAGCTTATCCCCAATATATTTTAGTTTATCCTTAATATTTTCCAGGCCATTCCCAGTATTTTTTAGATTATCCCTATTATTTTCCATTTCATCCCAAGTATTTTCTAGCCCATCCAAATTCCTTTCTAGATTATCCCTATTATTTTCTAGTTCATCCCTAATATTTTCTAGCTCATATCGAATATTTCCCACTATTTTTTATCTCATCCCAAGTAGTTTATAGATTATCCCTATTATTTTCTAGCTCATTCCCAATACTTTTTATTTTACATTATTCATAATATTTTCTAGCTCATCTGTAATATTTTTAGCTCATATACAGTATTTTCTAGCTGCTCCCTAATATTTTCTAGCTCATATTTAGTATTTTGTAGCTAAACCCTAATATTTTATATTTCATACCCAGCATTTTTTAGCTCGTCCCCAGTATTTTTTTAGCTCATCCCCAGAGTTTTCTAGCTTATCTGTAATATTTGCTAGCAAATCACCAGTATTTTCAACTCATCCTCAATATTTTTTAGCCCATCCCCAGTATTTTATACTTCATCCCTTATGTTTTCTAACTCATCCCATGTATTTTTTACTTTATCCCTAATATTTTTTTAGCTCATCCCCGGTATTTTCTAGCTCATCCCAAATAATCTGCAATATTGACAAGACTTTTGTATCTCATCCACAACCTATTTTTAATCTCATTTCCAATATTTTTAGATCTTTAATATCTTGTATCGCATCCCCAATAATTATAAACTCATTCACGATATTTTCAAGCTTATCCCCAGTATTTTATAGCTCATCCTTAATATTTTTTACCGGATACCCAGTATTTTCTACTTCATCTCTTATATTTTATAGCTCATCCCCAGTTTTTTTTAGACTCACCCAAAGTATTTTCAAGATCATTCTCAATATTTTCTAGCTGATCCCCAAATATTCCCCTGCATTTTCTTACTCATTTCTAATATTTTCTAGCTCAACCTTAATATGTCTAGCTCAACCCCAGTATTTTTAGCCCATCCCCATTCTTTTTTTAGATTATTCCTATTATTTTCTAGCTCATCCCTATTTTTTTCCAGCATATCCCGAATATTCCTCACTACTTATTCAGCTTATCCCCATTCTTTTTTTTTTTAGATTATCCCTATTATTTTCTAGCTCAACCCTAATATTTTTAGCTCATCCCCAGTACTTTCTATCTCATCTCTAATATTTTCTAGATTATCCGTAATGAATTTGTTTAGCTAATCCCCAGAATTTTCTTGCTCATCCCCAGTATTTTCAACTTCACCCCCAACATTTTCTAGCTCATCCGTAATATTTTCTAGCTCATCCCAGTATTTTATAGCTCATCTTTAATGTTGTCTAGCTCATCCCCAGTATTGTCAACTTCATCCCTAATAATATTTTCTAGCTCATCCCCAATATTTTCTAGCTCATTCCTAACATTTTCTAGCCCATCCCCAGTATTTTCTACTTCACCCCTAACATTTTCTAGCTCATCCGTAATATTGTCTAGCTCATCCCCAGTATTTTCAATTTTATCCCTAATATTTTCTAGCTCATCCCCAGTATTTTCTACATCATCCCTATTATGTTTTAGCTCATCCATAATATTTTCTAGCTCATCCCCAGTAATCTGCAATTTTGTCAAAACATTTGTATCTCATCCATAACATTTTCTAACTCATCCCCAGTAATTTATAGCAAATCCGTAATATTTTCCATCTCATCCCTAGTATTTTCTAGCTTCACCCCCGGTATTTTCTAGTTCTAGCTCACTCCCAGTATTCATCAATATTTTCTATATCATTCCAAGTATTTTCTAGTTATCTCTAATAATATTTAGCTAATATCCCTAATAATATTCCAAACTATTTTCTAGCTCATCCTTAGTATTTTCTAGATCATTCCTATTATTTTCTAGCTCATCTTTATTATTTTCTAGCCCATCCACCGAATTTTCTACTTCATCTCCAATATTTTCTAGCTGATCCCCAGTACATGATTGTATTTTCTAGCTCATCCCTAATATTTTCTAGCTCATCCCCAGTATTGTCTAACTCACCCAAAGTATTCCTCGGTATTTTCTATATCATTCCCAGTGTTTTGTTATATTTTCTTACTCATATCTAATATTTTCTAACACAACCTTAATATTTACTAAATCTAGCTTATCAACGTGTATCTGGCGGTAGGGGGCTTTTTTTTCTTCTTTTTTTTCGGGACATTAGTTAAAATTATTTAGCGCGATCATTGATCGTGATAGGTTTTTAAATTTTTTTTAGCATACATGCAAAGTAATTTTTGCTTGAAAGAGTAATTTTGACGTGAAGGCCTATGCTATAAGCACAAACGATGGTAGTGAATTAGGCGTGAGAAGCTGAAAATAATAGGGTACGCGTGATTGTATAATACATAATTATTATATTGTCTAAGACTATACGTACATCTGACGGTAGTGTTTTTTGCGGGACAGTGGTTCGTCCAGCGTGAAGGTCTGTCTCACTATAAACTATAAACGCTACTACTACTACCAAAGATAGTACAAGACAAGATGGGCCACTCAGCCTAAAAAGTGTCCGCAGGAAGTATGCTCTTTGCTTCAGATGGCGCTGCAGTCTGTTTTGAAGCTCTCTTTCGTTTTTCCAGAAGAAGAATAGGAATAGCACCTCCTTGCGTGCGCAGATCGACTGCTGTTCATCAGCAGTTCGGGTACGATCAGTGCGGAGTTTTAGGGGTTTTTTTATTTTAATGTCCTCTCGCCCTTCATTCTAAAGTCAAATTAAAGGAAGAAAACCATCTCCTTTTCCTCCGGAAGAGGTTTTTTGTCAGCGTAACCATTTTTAAAAAGCGTTCTTCCGAAATTTATCCCAAAACTTCCTAGTTTCACTTTGATTTTTTAAAACTCAAGTAGGGTAACTCTGTTCGCAAAGAGTGCGCTTTTGTGAAGAGGGCGCCACCAAATTTTGAGGACACTTTTTTAATTGGCTCAAAGAGAGAAGTGGCCCATCTTGTCTTGTACTATCTTTGCTACTACTACTACTACTACTACTACTACTACTACTACTACTACTACTACTACTACTACTACTACTACTAAAAGTGCCTTCAACGTTCCCAGAATGACTATGGTAGCGTTTGTTGCATTATAGAGTAATTTTGGCTTGAGGATATGTAGTGTCATTGGCGTAGCCAGAAATCGTGTTTTTGGCGTGAAGGTCTGTGCTATAAACACTGCTGATAGGGCTTTCTTCAGTGCTGCCAAAATGATTATGGTAGATTTTATTGCATAGAGTGATTTTGGCTTATTACTCCGGCACAGTACGATGAGCGTGACCTTGATAGATCAGCCCATTTACAATTCTATTGTGCATAAGAGCATGTTAATACCCCCCTCCCCCTCCCTTTTGGGAATTTCCTCAAGACAAGTTCAGTCAGTAGCACTGCTCGGGGGGTTGGGGAGAGGTGTCAGCTTGGTTCTGTGTGGGTTCTAGCACACATAGTTTAGTTAGTTTTAGTAAGTGTTTTACGGCACTTGAAACACAATAAGGTCATATAAGTGCCGAAAAATAGATGTGTTACAAGAGAGTAACATCCACCAAAAGAAAAACAAAACGAGTAAAGATAAGGACGATAGATGTTTTGTTTTAGTAGGAGTTTTACGGCACTTGCAACACAATAAGGTCATATAAGTGCCGAAGGTTAAAGGTGTTACAAGAGAGAAACAGACATTAAAAAGAAGGAGGAGAGATAAGAGGATGATAGATGTTTGATTTTGATAGGAAAAAAGGAGCAAACCACACCAGAGCACCCGCCAACCACCCACTAGCACACACACAAACAGTACACACACACACACACACACACATAACCACACACACACACACACACACACACAGACACACACACATAACCACACACACACATAACCACACACACACACATAACCACACACACACACACACACATAACCACACACACACACACACACACACAGCCACCACAGTCATGCCAAAGAACAAAAAACCAACTCGCAGTCGCAGCTAGCGACGTCTGAATCTGAACCAGAATCAACAACATTGAATAATATTTATTTGTTTGTTGTAATATATATA
>NW_004797369.1:84991-87141 GCF_000002075.1 Aplysia californica
GAGGGCGCCACCAAATTTTGAGGACACTTTTTTAATTGGCTCAAAGAGAGAAGTGGCCCATCTTGTCTTGTACTATCTTTGCTACTACTACTACTACTACTACTAAAAGTGCCTTCAACGTTCCCAGAATGACTATGGTAGCGTTTGTTGCATTATAGAGTAATTTTGGCTTGAGGATATGTAGTGTCATTGGCGTAGCCAGAAATCGTGTTTTTGGCGTGAAGGTCTGTGCTATAAACACTGCTGATAGGGCTTTCTTCAGTGCTGCCAAAATGATTATAGTAGATTTTATTGCATAGAGTGATTTTGGCTTATTACTCCGGCACAGTACGATGAGCGTGACCTTGATAGATCAGCCCATTTACAATTCTATTGTGCATAAGAGCATGTTAATACCCCCCTCCCCCTCCCTTTTGGGAATTTCCTCAAGACAAGTTCAGTCAGTAGCACTGCTCGGGGGGTTGGGGAGAGGTGTCAGCTTGGTTCTGTGTGGGTTCTAGCACACATAGTTTAGTTAGTTTTAGTAAGTGTTTTACGGCACTTGAAACACAATAAGGTCATATAAGTGCCGAAAAATAGATGTGTTACAAGAGAGTAACATCCACCAAAAGAAAAACAAAACGAGTAAAGATAAGGACGATAGATGTTTTGTTTTAGTAGGAGTTTTACGGCACTTGCAACACAATAAGGTCATATAAGTGCCGAAGGTTAAAGGTGTTACAAGAGAGAAACAGACATTAAAAAGAAGGAGGAGAGATAAGAGGATGATAGATGTTTGATTTTGATAGGAAAAAAGGAGCAAACCACACCAGAGCACCCGCCAACCACCCACTAGCACACACACAAACAGTACACACACACACACACACACACATAACCACACACACACACACACACACACACACACACACACACATAACCACACACACACAACACACACACACAGACACACACACATAACCACACACACACATAACCACACACACACACATAACCACACACACACACACACACATAACCACACACACACACACACACACACACACACACACAGCCACCACAGTCATGCCAAAGAACAAAAAACCAACTCGCAGTCGCAGCTAGCGACGTCTGAATCTGAACCAGAATCAACAACATTGAATAATATTTATTTGTTTGTTGTAATATATATAATAATAAAGATAGAATAGAAGAATAGTGATTAATTAAGTCCATTACACCATCACTGTGAACAAACCAAGAGAACCACAAACTACAACGAGGGGGGATCCAAACAATGTCCTTAAACTTAAATACATTGTACGTATACACGTATTGTAGTTGTAGTTTTGTAGAGTTGAGAACATCAAATGGCTGTCCCCGTGGTTTTATGCACCCCACATAATTTAGCAAGAATTTGATCTTTTTTTTTTTTTTTTTGGGGGGGGGGGGGGGGGGCATAATTTCTGATTATTTTCCTTTGCCATTCTTTGTTAAAATTACGAGAATCGTATCATTTCACATTTTTGGGCTGAGTTTGCATAATTTCAGAATTTTTCTTGTTTAAAAAACGACGGGGACAGTATAGTCGAGCACGTCAAATGGGAACTTTTAGTTTGAAGTCAGAATTTTACGGCACTTGCAACACAAAAAGGTCATAGAAGTGCCGAAGAATAGAGGTGTTACAAGAGAGTAACAGACAAAAAAAAAGGAGGAGTCGAGGAAGACAGGTGTTTAAAAAAATAAATAAATAAACAATAGTAAATTATTCTTTTACACAGTGCATATCAACGTTCTACAGAATGCGCTATAGTAATACTATATACCCCCTTTACAACCGTGAAGCAGACCCTATAATATAACAATATAACATGACTCAGAAATATCCTCAGTTTCCCGGGAAGCATACAGTGCAAGCTGCTGACTAATATAAATAAGTTATACGCCTTCAAACACTAACAAACTGACGAGATCTTTCACTGTTAATAGCCAAGTAGGCTACCCATTCCCACCTGGATGAAGTGAGGAACATTTGCTGTAGAGTGTCTTTCCCTAAGACACTAAGTCAGGCCCTGAAGGAATTCGATCCCACGACTTTTAAATAGATCTTCATTGCCTATATTTATGATTTCCTTTTTTTTTTTTTTGGGGGGGGGGGGGTTTTTTTTTTT
>NW_004797369.1:87241-89762 GCF_000002075.1 Aplysia californica
TTTTTTTTTTTTTTTTTTTGGGGGGGGGGGGATTTTTTTGTGTTAATGTAGGTGTTTTTTACGCTCCCATCATCACAATTAATGTCATTTAGGAGGCAAGTTTCCGACCCCGCCTCTGAAAATGGTGAAATGGTATGAGTTTAACGCACTTATCAACACTATTATTAGGTTATTTAAGAGGCGGGACCTCCTAATTTAACGTCCGTCTCCGATAGGACCGAGCCAAGTGGGAAGTTCCCCGCCTCTGAGGGCCAACCCAGGCTAAGAAGGATACATGTACAACATCATCAGTCCCAGCACAAAGACTGAGATACAGAACAAAAAATATGTTTTTTCTCCCTACTCGGGAATCAGACTCGGGTCTCCTGTGTGTCGCAGCAAGGAGCCTAACCGCCTGGACCCAGACATGAAAGCTTATTAAGTTTTTTGGGGGTTTTAAAATTTTTTTTATAGGAGAGGGTTTTACGGCGCTCGCAACTGCCTAAGGTCATATGAGCGCCAAGGGGTGGATGTCAACAGAGAAGTTTTTACAGGGAATCAGACTAAGACTGCTCACCTCTCTAGCTTCAACAGCACAAGGTCTGCTTTTTATTAAGTTTAATCCTGTTTGAAACATTGTTGTGCAAAGTGCAAAGTTAAAAAAAAAATATTTAAAAGTGTGAATGTCACAAATGACATGAAGAACAGGCTTTGCTCTAACGAGTTCATTCTAACTATCAATGTTGTTCGACTACAACTCAATCCGGCTTAGTGCCAAGACAATCTAACTATCAATGTTGTACAACTCAAAACGGCTTAGTGCCAAGACAACTTGAAGGAAAAAAAAAAAAAAAAAAAGGTTGAGATCTACCTACAACTCAAGCTCTAGAACTTTCTACTAAATGAGTTTAGCTCAAGTTACCCATGCTCGACCATTACATTTCAGACAAGACAAACGAAGAACGTGATTATGTTCCAGAACAAGGTAACAACACTCTAAACCAGACGGACAAATGATGGAATCGGGAATCGTAACAGTACAATTGTTAAGCAATAAATAAGCCTAAAGAATAAGGGGAGAGTACAAATTCTCAAATCTGAATGCCGAAATTCACAATACATAATAATATGTACATATGTGTCACGATGCGGTGAAATCAGGCGCTCGTCAATTTTTGAGCATATGGAGTTATTGGTGTCATTTGATTTGTTTGCCTTGCTTCCAATAAAATAGACATCCATTTATCTTGGATAGAACTCAAGATATTTGAAGGAAGTGAGCTCGCCTGCTTTCAGTGCTGAAATTAGCGAGAAAATGGCCGCCATAGTTGGGTAACTCCAATAGCTAAAGAGTCGTTGAAAACTGAAAAATGATATATATTGTTGAGCATTTAATCTGTGTTTTTCAGTAAAATTCATATGGCAATGTGTTTTTATATGGTCATAAAAGAGTTGAAGCTAAAAAACAGAAAATTGATAAAAATATCCCAACTGGTGGAAAAATGCCCTTTTCTCCGATTTTGTTATTTTTTGACGAGCGCCTGATTTCACCGTGCTGCCTCACATATGTGGAAAGTCAATCCCAACAAATATACAAACAGAAACGTCAACGAAAGAAGTATCGGTACCGTGTCGCTGTCGCAGTTTTCGACACATCGGGAGATGTTTGCTTGTTTGTTTATTTGAGTTAAAAGAAGCACATTGACACAATAATGGTCATTTAGTGCTGGGAAAAAAGTAAGATAAATGGACAGAAACAAAGGAAAAGTAAAGAAGTAGGACCTACCAGTGGCGCCCTCCAACCACCCACACAGACAGAAACAACAGAGGGAAAGTCAAGAAGTAGGACCTACCAGTGACACCCTCTACTCACCCACACAGACAGAAACAACAGAGGGAAAGTCAAGAAGTAGGACCTACTACTAATCGGTGCCCTAAAACCACCTGTGACACATCTGTGAGAAGAGAGGAGGTTGCATAAAGAGACAACGGCAAATGCCAGAATTTTCTTTTTTAAGACGAAGAAAACACTTCTTAGGTACATCACAACGAACACTTGACGACAAAATATTTACACTTACACATGTAGTAAAAATAACATAGATATAATAAAATATAATACCAGTAATCAATGGAATGGGGATTTAAAAAAACATACATATCTTTACATTAAAAATGCTTTTTTGACAAGAGTCATAGAATTAGAAAATTTAGAATTCCAAGCTAAGCCTGCGTGTCCACCAAGCCAGAAACACAGGCCGAAAATCGCCCCATCTATCGGGAAATCAGTAGTTGAAACAAAGCATGAGTTGGTTACCTTATATTTATAACTTATACATGTAGTAGTTATAGCGACAAGCGAGAATTCCATTTGTACGTGTCCATCAAAACAACCCTACTCCTCCCGACTGAAGTAAGACAGGTTGGTTGGAATGTGGAAAATTTTAAATTTTTTAAGTCTGTTAATTAATCAGCCAAGGCCCATGCAGGGTTTAAAGAACATATATACCGGTAGGCTACATATATCGCATATATATATATA
>NW_004797369.1:89983-98156 GCF_000002075.1 Aplysia californica
AATAATTTTTTTTTAATGTTTTAAAAATTGTTTGAGCTCTGTTATTTTCTCTCAACCTTTGACCTGTTTACCCATGCCGGGAAATGACCACAAAGAATTTCGCTCCACCTGCTTTAGTTTTTTTTTTTTAAGCTTTAGTAGATGTTTATTATTACGGCGCTCGCAACTGCATAAAGTCATATGAGCGCCACGGGGTGGATGTCAACAAGAGAAGTCCTTACAGGGGAATCAGGCTTACTCTGCTCACCTCTCTAGCTTCAACAGCACAAAGTTTGTTTGGACTATCAAGACACCCTGGAAAAAGCAGTTCACAAGAGAGTGACAAACATACAAAAGAAGTAGAGGAAAAATGACGACTATAAGGGTGAGGAAAGAAAAAGCAGCAGTCCCCCCTCTGTTGTTTCGGTACAGTATGGGCATGACATTGATAAATCAGCCCATAACTTACAATTTTACTGCGCACAAGAACATGTTAATATCTCCCCTTTGGGAATGGCCTAAAGACAAAAGGGGTTAATTCTGTGTTGGTGGACACGCAGCCTGACACAGTGAGTGATAGTGAGAGGGCACGGGGACAGGGAAGGAGGGGTACCTTGTACAACACGTAAACGTATATATATATAGTAGTAGAACCTTGTGACACCTAGCCAACAAGGGACAACACCGGAGAATTTCTTGTAAGTCAACACGGCGGCAAGACAAGCGCAAGAATTAAGCGAGGAACAGAAAAATCTGCCAAGCTGAACAATTCAGAAAAATGTATTATGGGTCTTTTGATCCTTACTTAATTAACGGATATTGAAAATTTCGTCCAACCCACTTTTTGTTTTTGTTTTTGTTCTTTTTCTTCGTGCCTTCCAACACAACGACACAATATTATAGCGTGACGTTGTTTGGCTTGCCAACGTTTTCAAAACTTAATCAGGGACACCCAAAGTTATAACATCAGAAAAGGTAGCAATTCATAAAAATCAATTCAAATGAGCCTGGTTTTGGATAGAGCAATAATAATATTAATATATGTGAGGTGTGCTGACAAAATAAGGTATTTCTCGCTGTCCAAGAATTGGAGATGTCGGCCGAAAATCGACACTACGGTCAGATATATAGATTTCTAATTGATGCCCTTTTTGTTCAAGTCTACCGTGTCTTTTTTTATTCTTCCACACTTACAAATTGTACAAACTGCACCTATAGAATTGATGTATTAATTTCCATAAGGCTAAAATCGGAGAAGTAGATATCTAACTCATTTTGTCAGCACACCTCACATATTATGTTGATGGTCTTTCGATAGCAGGCTAAACATAATCTCACTCAAATTCCCGATTGCTGAATCTGGGACAGTCCTGGGAAATCCTTGACAGTAGCTAAGCCTGCACCTAGTTTTGCTTACACATACAGACGTCACAGTGAAAAGCCAGCCTTTGGACATTTTGGTACAAAAAAATAGAGTTCATTCAGCTGCCTTGGGAACTAATTTTAAAAAGGCCGCCGCGATTCTGACTCAAACTCCAATTGCGTGGACAATCAGCGGGTGCACCGGATGTGAAGCAGACAGGCAATTCGACCTTGGCCTTCCTCAGTTTCTACGATCTGGCCAAACTTTTCGACACAAAGTAAGAAAAGTATTACTTAGTGACGTCAAAAGTGAACAACAGTTGCAAAATTTGAAATACTACACAACAAGGGCAAACAGGGATATAGCAATCTGAGCTGAAAGCAGTGAAAAAAAATTGAAAATCAGTGTCAGAATCAGAGCAGCAAAGGAATATACCTATCAATAGGTAGTCTAAACCCGATTTGTTTGACGAGAAAGACAAAATAAATCATTGATCAATTGGAAGTCCAGTTAGGAATTACAAAGAGAAAAGTAAAAACCTTTCCAAAACGAATGTTCCAAAGGGAACAACAGTCAGTCCTTCAAAGTAACAACAGTTGTCTAAAAAAGGGAAAGCTTTTCCAACACTTGATCTATACTTACCATGATGTTCAAATAAAATCTGAACTAAACAGTACATTTTCATTATAACCATTCTGATAGCGTTACATCGCGCATTGGAGTTTGAGTCCCAATAGCCACGGGAGGTTATTCAAACTCGAGTCCGAAGAGCCACTTTGTTTACTCTCTCTCTCTCTCTCTATCCTTCCCCTCTCTTCTCTCTCCCTCCCAAAAAAGTTTTATCTCCACAGCCAGTGAGCATAGGCTCATCATAGTCAAACCCTGCAGAAACCAGAACGTATTGGCAAGAACTTCACTCCTTTTCCTCTCTCTTGCATCCGATCGGTCTGTGAAAGTGCCGGCCCGTAAAATCTCACCATTCTTCTCAACACACTTTTGGGCACCATACAGACACACAAAGACAGAGAGGATATACAGTCAATGAACCTGCTCTTACGGCCACCTGTCAAAAATAATACACAAACCACCATTTCTCATAGCCCCTGGCATTTTTATTCTATATGATTACAATTACATCGTCCGACATGTCCACCTTTCTTTACAGTACAGGGTTCCTGCCATGAACTCCCCAAAAAATTCAAGGAGATTTGGTCAAGAAATTCATGTCAACAGCCTATTTCTGATAGGCCTACACTTGTCAGAAAGGAATCTTAGTTTCGACTTTCCTACAAAAACTTTTCTTCATGTCCGATCCTGCAAAATTCAAGGAGTTTTGAAGGAGGTTTCTCAAATTCAAGGAGATTTTTTTCCAATAAATGCAAATTCAAGGGAGTTTTCAAGGACTCATTGAATTCAAGGCCACAGGAACCCTTTCTAAAGCAACCACACGTCCCCTAAACAATGGGTGGCTATCTGATCTTGGACAATTTCAACGGTAATGCCAAAAGCCTTATTTACCGCCTACTACGGAGATGTGGAATACGTAGACGTGATGTGTATTTAGTGATGGTTTATCGCACAGAACTAAGTCATTTCTCCAATACACAAGTGTAACCGGAATTAACACAAGCAACTTTTTACAGCATTTTTTCACAAAGGACTTCCTGGAGGGTGTAGTCTCTAAGCTATCCCTGTGGTTTTATGCACCCCGCATAAATCAGCAAAATTTGATCATTTTTTGCAACTTTGTTAAAATCAACAGGTCCCATAATTTCACATTTTTTAGCTCAGTCTGTATAATTTCAGAATTTTTCTCGCATAAAACGACGGGGACAGTCTAAGACTCGATCTTAGTTTTAGGTTTAGTAAGAGTTTTACAGCGCTCGCAACTGCATAAGATCACATGAGCGCGTTGAGCTGATCAGAACTCTCATTGATATTATAAATAAATTCTTAAAAAATACAACACACATCACATGCTTGTAATACTGGCACGCGTAAATAAATTTCTACTATTCTGTACAGCTAGCAACGTCAACGTCATCTTGGTTTGGATCAGCACAAATTAGAATCTAGGGACGTCTTTTAAAAGTTAAAGTATACAAGAGAAAGATTGGGAAGGAATTTTTTGTTTTCAAAAACATTTATAATTACTGTTCGAAAATCACACAGCTGAAGGAAAAAAAGTGAAATGAGAAAAAAACTACCATTTTCCTGGCACATAAATAGTTTATGAAGAAAACCAATCGTGGCATAGGGTAGCTCCCCGACTGGGTCGGACAATGGCACAAAGCGGAAGCCACTGGCCGCTTGTTGTTTACGATTTTTACAAGGTGGTGACACTCAGAATAAGCGTGAAGAAAGCCCACAGAAAACCGTATCACAAAAAATATTTGGTCGCTTTTAAGGACAAGCTTCCAGAAATCTTGACCTACACCAAAAGTGGGCATTGCCTTACTTATAGTAGAAGTTTTGTTTCATTGGTGTGTATATTTGTTTGGTTATAGAGAAAATTCTCCATGTCGTTTAAAGAAACTGAACAAGGGGCGAAGTTTAAACTTTACCTTCAATTTTCTCAAAACAGCGTATTTCGGGATAGCCCCCTTGTGCTTAAAAGTGACCATATATTAGCTGAAGCCTCCGAGCTAATAAAATAAATAAAGAAATAAATGTTCTCACACATTTACGATAATACTGTGAAAATCTTTACTTTTCAGACAATGGTGCTGGGAATGCTCCAATATAACATTTCTATTCACACTTTACACAGTAAAATTAGTTCAGAACTCAAAGATACATGATATACCTATAACTATAACTGCCGATGGATCTGATAAGAATCCAAGATGTCAAAACATTCACCAGAATTTTCGCGTCTCTCCTTCAAAGAGCTCAAAGTGTACATGTACACATGTCTATGAAAAGAATCAAAGATGCCACAAAACATTCAACACAATTTTAATTTTCTTTGCCCTCCCTAACCACTTGTTCTTATCACAATCCAACTCATACAGTAATAACAATAATAAAAACTAATGATACTAGATTGAAAACAAACAATACAAGATTGTATCTCTACACATCACAAATCCCTACCATAAAAAGTCGGCTCTATGTGCCTCACTTTTAGTTTTAGTAGAGGTTTTACGGCGCTCGCAACAGCAGAAGGTCATATGAGCGCCAGAAGATTAGAGGTGTTACAAGAGAGTAACAAACATAACAAAGAAGGGGGGATAAGAACGATAGATGTTTGACAGGAAAGAAGAAGCAAACCACACTAGAGCACCCGCCAACCACCCACTTGCCTCACTTTCTTGGTACTCCGAGAAACTCGATAACATTGCGAAACATTCTCAGCTTCCTGGGAAGCATTCAGTGCACGCTGTCATTATACAGGCGCTTACTTCAACTTAAACACTAACGCTCAGACAGGATTGTCGTCTGTCTTTAGTTAGTTTTAGTAAGAGTTTTATGGCACTTGCAACACAAAAAGGTCATACAAGTGCCGAAGATTAAAGGAATTACAAGAGAGTAACAAACACAAAAAAGGAGGAGAGATGAGGACGATAGAATAGATGTTTGGTAGGAAAGAAGGATCAAACCACACCAGAGCACTCTCCAACCACCCACCCTCTGTCTTTAGCTGGGCACCCATCCTCACCTCGGACGAGGGAGAAAAATCTGTGTAAAATAAAGTGCCTTTCCAAAGGGACACAACATCAGGCCTAGACCGAGATCCAAACCCACAACTTTACAGCTGCACATCCTGCAGCTCAACCAGTAGACTAAGTCCCACCATCATGCACAACACAATACATAATACTTAAATTTTTTGGGAGGGTTTTATGGCGCTTGCAACTGCATAAGGTCATATGAGCGCCCTGGACACATTTAACACTTTCAGTTGGAAGGAAATTTGGAATTTTGCCCGGAGTGGAAGCCGAAGCCTACTCTTATTGATTTTGGACCAACAAGGGATCTTTAACACGCGCAACTTGCACATGGGACCTCCAAGACTTTTCGCCCTTGTCCAAGAAGGCTAGGTGTAGATCTTTCCTACCAGAAGATCAGGGGTATATAATACTAATACTATCAAAACATTTGCAGAATTGTACGAATGTACACTGCAAAAAAAAAAAGAAAGAAAGAAAATGGCGGCTGTGTCAGCTCCAGGGGATCACAGAATGAAGGACAGTCGTACAATGACCTAGTTATGGTCTGAACCAAACAACTGGAATATTTTCTTTGGCAAAACAATTAACAATGATAATAAATAAAAACCACACAAAACATATCATGAACATAAAAATATCAATCCCATACGAATGAGAACAGCAACGCATGAATCAGTATTTATATATATCTAATAATTAATAATGACAAAATTCAAACACGATTCGTCACCACGGACTCCTAAATGCATGCAGTACCCTCTGGAATAAGGACATTTCCTCCCCCCCCCCCCCCCCCACCAACAGCCAAAGTGAAGGTCGCTGCCAAGTGCACACAAGTCAGAGGTCAAGCTCCGCGTGCTGTGACTTCACCGTCTCTCTTGATTAATTGAAAACCAGACAGTGCAATCAGCAGAACAGAACAAAGACACGTATATATATATATATACATTGGCCTGTTCATTTTCCCCAAGTTGATGTGAGATCTTTCATAACTGTAAGAATTACAAATTATCGCACTGGCCAGCTCTTCAGCAAGATGCACGAAGCCCACAATTTGTAACAAATTTTTAATTGCAGTTTCTTAATTTGCCGTCTCGATTGCATGAGCTTGAGGAATATTTTGTCGAAATTCAAATTCTCAATATCGAAAAAAAAAAAAATGAACAAGAAATAATGTATGATGTATGAATTGGTAATAATATTCTGTCAAAATTCAAGTCCTAAACATTGAGAAAAAAAGCAAGAGAAGATAATAATGTCTGTGTGTTTTTTTTGGAATATTTTGTCATAATTCAAATTCTAAATATTGAAAAAAATAAGCAAGAAATGACAAATATTGTAGGTACAATTGTGAAAAGAATGACAATTTTTTTTTTCTCTCTCCTGAATAATTGCACAATGGACTTAGAACAGTTGAACTACTCGTCAATGGTATGTATGTCTCTATGTAAGTAAGTATGTTGTACAGATGTGTGTGTGAGCCTGTGTGATAGCATGTATGTGGCTGTGCGTGTATATCTGACTGCGTGTGTGACTGTGTGTACATGTAAGCGACTGTCAGTGTACATGTAAGCAACTGTCAGTGTACATGTAAGCGACTGTCAGTGTACATGTAAGCGACTGTCAGTGTACATGTAAGCGACTGTCAGTGTACATGTAAGTGACTGTCAGTGTACATGTATTATATGTGAGGCAGCGTGGTGGAATCGGGCTCTCGTCAATTTTTGGGCTTGTAGAGTTATTGGTATCATCTTAAAGCTTTATTTGGATGAAAAAAAAAATCCATTTATCTATAATATAAGTCGAGATATTTGCGAATGAAGGAGATGGGGGTCATCTGTTTTCGGAGGTAAGATTAGTGAGAAAATGGCCACCAAAGATTAGTTATTTCCTTATCTCAAGAGTCCGTGGTAACTTAAAATTTAGACTTTGTGTGCCTTTAATCGACGTTTTTCAGAAAAATCCGCACAGAAATGAGTTCTTTAAGGGGCATGAAAGGTGTTGAGCCAAAAAACAACAATTCTATAAAAATGCACAAACCTGTGGAAAAATGCAAGTTTCTTCACTTTGATCATTTCGACGAGAGCCTGATTCCACCACGCTGCCTCACATATGTGTGAGTTTACGTGCTGATGCATAGCCTGTCCTCCAGCTCACTGACACAGAGAGAACGTTTTCAATGCCAGCCAGACTCAAAACAAAACCATGGGGGGACAAGCCGACGTCTCGGGTAATTTATAAGCAAAAGAAAACACACTCTGGTTAAGAACAGATCGAATCCATCCACCATCTGCAGCTTATATCATTCCGTGAAAAATGTTAACGCGAGTTTTGAAAGTTTACAACTGAACACAAATAGAGGGCAGTTATCTGGAAAGAAGTATCCCAGGAATTCACCTTCTACATAAAACAAAACAATTCACTACAATCCGTGAAAAGGTCCGATAAAGATCTCTTAAGGGGCAAACAGGACCGTGCTTAAGTACTCGATGTAACATCTCCGATACTGAAATCTCCCATCATATCACGCTCGAAGCCAAAATAAGTTCTCGTTGATTCCTATCCTATCTTCCATTTTCTCTGAAACATATCTGTGTGTCGTAACAAGCATGAACCCTTTCAGAACCATGCACCCGATATCTCGCTACCTTTCATTAACACTCTATAACTACACGCGATAAATCTTGACCAAAAAAAAAAGAGTTAACCCTTCCAGCCCCAGCCATTTTTATGCACTCGATCCCTCACCCCAGTCCCAGCCAATACAGCAGTATTTCAGAAAAAGAGGCAGGCATTCTAAAAAGTGATGTAGTGTCTTTGTAATGAGGTTTAGATAATAACACATAAAGTTTAAAAGTAGGTGAACAAATATTTGGAAAATTAAAAGTTTAATCAAGTTGGCTAATTTCGAAAAATGTACAAACTCGGTACCCCCCCCACCCCTCAAAGACGTAGAAAATACTCTCTTGGGGCGGAAGAAAGTACAAGCGCTGCTGAAAATACACTCGCATTGGGCTGGAAGGGTTAGGATGACGGTGATTTGTGAATCTGGAGGCGGCGCCTCCGACGAGACAAGTTGTCATGACCTCACAAACAAAGTAATTGATATATCATGTATGCCAACACCCGAGTAAATGCAAAATTTGGGGAATGTGGG
>NW_004797369.1:98256-99314 GCF_000002075.1 Aplysia californica
TGTTAATTACCTTTTTTTGTTTTCCTTTAAGCCCAGGCATAAATCATACTTCTAGTGCATAAAACACACTTCCAGTTCCACATCATGGGTATGTATGAATATAATAACATAATAATTTCAATAAACAAGGTATAAATAATTTAATCAGCACACCTAACCCTTCTCACATTTCAAACAGAAATGAGGGAGCCAGAGAATCTCACCAGGGTACACCCAAAATTTTAAAACTTTTAATTAAAAGAAATCATAAGGTTGGTCTTTTATTTTTAGAAAAAAAGCAATTTATAGAAAGCTCAAGCACCTTGCAGAGACATGATTTACAGAAATCACGTAGCAACTCTGCAAATGTTCCGGCAATTATACAGCAAGACTGCACGATTTACAGCAAAACTCCATGATTTTCAACAATCATAATAGTACCACTGAATGATATACTGCAATCATACAACTACATGATTTACAGAAATCACATAACACCACAGCATGACGTACAGCAATCACACAGCAAAACTACGTGATTTACAACAATCATATGATACCCCTGCCCGATCTACCGCAATCAAGTAGCAAAACCGCAGCCCGCAATATTCTGTGGGACGTCCCACCAAACGAAAACATCGGTGGCCACTGATCGCCTATTTGCACATCCCGCCAGCCAGCCGTTCACGGTCGGCCCGCCATCGTTCACCGTCGGCCCGCTATCGGGCGTGCGCTAGTCCCGCGTGGCGCCGATGATGGAGAGGATGAAGAGGAAGAGGTTGATGATGTCCAGGTAGAGGTTGAGGGCGGCGAAGATGTACTCCTCGGGGGAGAGGGCGTACTTGTGCTTGCCCCCCAGCATGAGCTGCGTGTCGAACACGATGTACTGAAACACACACGACACAGAGAGAGATATATAATACATGTGTCGAACACGATGTACTGAAACACACACGACACAGAGAGAGATATGTTATACATGTGTCGAACACGATGTACTGAAACACACACGACACAGAGAGAGATATATAATACATGTGTCGAACACGATGTACTGAAACACACACGACACAGAGAGA
>NW_004797369.1:99414-103090 GCF_000002075.1 Aplysia californica
AGTACACTCAGTCAGACCGCGAGCTTGTCACGCAGGATGTACGTGGTTCACAATACAGATAATAGTCACCGTGGGATGAATGTATACAATCATCGACTTTCATTTTCACATAGATCCACATCACCATCGCAGCATCGCGTACAACATTCACTCGGCAATCGTAGGAATTTCCAAAATCATCTGTTGCCCCTGCCCGATCTCCGCAATCAAGTAGCAAAACCGCAGCCCGCAATATTCTGTGGGACGTCCCACCAAACGAAAACATCGGTGGCCACTGATCGCCTATTTGCACATCCCGCCAGCCAGCCGTTCACGGTCGGCCCGCCATCGTTCACCGTCGGCCCGCTATCGGGCGTGCGCTAGTCCCGCGTGGCGCCGATGATGGAGAGGATGAAGAGGAAGAGGTTGATGATGTCCAGGTAGAGGTTGAGGGCGGCGAAGATGTACTCCTCGGGGGAGAGGGCGTACTTGTGCTTGCCCCCCAGCATGAGCTGCGTGTCGAACACGATGTACTGAAACACACACGACACAGAGAGAGATATGTTATACACGTGTCAAACACGATGTACTGAAACACACACGACACAGAGAGAGATATATAATACATGTGTCGAACACGATGTACTGAAACACACACGACACAGAGAGAGATATATAATACATGTGTCGAACACAATGTACTGAAACACACACGACACAGAGAGAGATATGTTATACACGTGTCAAACACGATGTACTGAAACACACACGACACAGAGAGAGATATATAATACATGTGTCGAACACGATGTACTGAAACACACACGACACAGAGAGAGATATATAATACATGTGTCGAACACGATGTACTGAAACACACACGACACAGAGAGAGATATATAATACATGTGTCGAACACGATGTACTGAAACACACACGACACAGAGAGAGATATATAATACATGTGTCGAACACGATGTACTGAAACACACACGACACAGAGAGAGATATATAATACATGTGTCGAACACGATGTACTGAAACACACACGACACAGAGAGAGATATATAATACATGTGTCGAACACGATGTACTGAAACACACACGACACAGAGAGAGATATATAATACATGTGTCGAACAAGATGTACTGAAACACACACGACACAGAAACACATAGAGAGATATGTTATACATGTGTCGAACACGATGTACTGAAACACACACGACACAGAGAGAGATATATAATACATGTGTCGAACACGATGTACTGAAACACACACGACACAGAGAGAGATATATAATACATGTGTCGAACACGATGTACTGAAACACACACGACACAGAGAGAGATATATAATACATGTGTCGAACAAGATGTACTGAAACACACACGACACAGAAACACATAGAGAGATATGTTATACATGTGTCGAACACGATGTACTGAAACACACACGACACAGAGAGAGATATATAATACATGTGTCAAACACAATGTACTGAAACACACACGACACAGAGAGAGATATGTTATACATGTGTCGAACACGATGTCCTGAAACACACACGACACAGAGGGAGAGAGAGAGAATTATACATGAGTCGAACACGATGTACTGAAACACACAATGTTATACATGTGTCAAACACGATGTACTGAAACATACACGACACAGAAACACATCGAGAGATATGTTATACATGTGTCGAACACGATGTACTGAAACACACACGACACAGAAACACATAGAGAGGTATGTTATACATGTGTCCAACACGATGTACTGAAACACACACGACACACACAGAGAGATATATATATATATACATATTACACACGACACAGATACACATAGAGAGATGTTATACAGGTGTCGAACACGATGTACTGGAACACACATGATACAGAGAGAGAGATGTTATACAGGTGTCGAACACGATGTACTGGAACACACAACACACACAGAGAGATAAAGAAACACACGACACACATAGAGATATATGGATGCAATAACCATTTAGCTCCTAAGAATTTGTCCTGACACACACCCTGAAATCATGGAAAAATGTTTTTATAGTAGAGGGTTTTACGGTGCTCGCAACTGCATATGGTCATATGAGCGCCAAGGGGTGAGTGTCAACAGAGAAGTCTTTACAGGGAATCAGACTTAGACTGCTCTCCTCTCTAGCTTTAACAGCACAAAGTCTGCTTCAACTATCAAGGCACCCCGGAAATAGCAGGTCACAAGAGAGTGACATGCATACAAAAGAAGTAGAGGAAAATGACAATAGTAAGGATCAGGAAAGAAAAAGCAGCAGTTCCCTGTTGTAGATCAGGCACAGTTATGAGCGTGACAGGATGAATCAGCCCATTTACAATTCTACTGTGCTTGAACGAGAAATGTCCCCCCTTTGGGAATGGCCTAAAGACACTACAGTCAGTGGCACTGCCCCGGGGGGAAATCATGGAAAAGGGAGATAATTCTTATACATAAGAATGTTTTAAAGATACAGTATAACAGGGATCAGTTGAAAACAAAATACTTGAAATCAAGCATCCGCTGAACTGTGCTTGCGGTTCCGTTTTTTCTTTTCTTCTTCTCTTTCTTTGCGAGATACCCCTCAAACTACGAATCCCCCAAACTACCGAGGCCAGTCCCGACGAATTTGAGCTATCTGTGTTATACTGCATTCATTAAAAAAAAATTCTTTACAAAATGATGGGGAGGAGAAATGCAACTATATGAGGAAAAGAATACTGCTCCTAATGAGTCAGCTTCCACTGCAATACAGTATGGGCAAGTGATTGATTTCTCCTATCATAGTTGTGACTATATGAGGAAAAGAATACTGCTCCTAATGAGTCAGCTTCCACTGCAATACAGTATGGGCAAGTGATTGATTTCTCCAGTAAAATTTGAAAAACCCAAAGTTACTGTTAGATAAATCTAGTTGTGGTGCTGTGCCGCAAAATGAGATGATCATGAGAGACATTTTTAGTGTTCAGTAACATTTTACAGCACTTGCAATAAAAGCAGGTTACGGAAGTGCTGAAGATTAGATGTGTTACTAGAGACAAACATACAAAACAGAAGGAGGAGACATAGGTTTTTTTAGTTTTAGTAAGAGTTTTACAGCACTTGCAACACAATAAGGTCATATGAGTGCCCAAGATTAGAGGTGTTACAAGAGAGTAACAAACACAAAAAAGAAAGAGGGGAGATAAAGACGAGAGATGTTTGATAGGAAAGAAGAAGCAAACCACACCAGAGCACCCGCCAACCACCCACGGAGGAGATATAAGGACAAGGACGACAGATTTTGGATAGGGAAGAAGGAACAAACCACATCAGAACACCCGCCAACCACCAACCACACTGACCGTCTAGCGAGACAAACAAGCGAGAACAAGCGAGCGGACAGACAGCCGCGCAAACAAACTACTCACAGCGCTGAAAATGAGAGCTCCGATGGAGGCGTAGACCAGACTCAGGATCTGAAACAGAACCACCAGACACACGTGAGGCTGGGAATCTGAACACACACACACACACACACAAATAAACACACACCCACACTTACACACATACACACAAACACATACACACACACCTACACATATACACGTTGCACACCTACACGCATACACGAACTCGCAGAGTCGTCTCTTCGTTGAGATATACAGACACACCTAC
>NW_004797369.1:103190-104349 GCF_000002075.1 Aplysia californica
GATTTCTCCTATCATAGTTGTGACTATATGAGGAAAAGAATACTGCTCCTAATGAGTCAGCTTCCACTGCAATACAGTATGGGCATGACATTGATTTCTCCAGTAAAATTTGAAAAACCCAAAGTTACTGTTAGATAAATCTAGTTGTGGTGCTGTGCCGCAAAATGAGATGATCATGAGAGACATTTTTAGTGTTCAGTAACATTTTACAGCACTTGCAATAAAAGCAGGTTACGGAAGTGCTGAAGATTAGATGTGTTACTAGAGACAAACATACAAAACAGAAGGAGGAGACATAGGTTTTTTTAGTTTTAGTAAGAGTTTTACGGCGCTTGCAACACAATAAGGTCATATGAGTGCCCAAGATTAAAGGTGTTACAAGAGAGTGACAAACATAAAAAAGAAGGAGGGGAGATAAGGACGAGAGATGTTTGATAGGAAAGAAGAAGCAAACCACACCAGTGCGCCCTCCAACCACCCACGGAGGAGATATAAGGACAAGGACGACAGATTTTGGATAGGGAAGAAGGAACAAACCACATCAGAACACCCGCCAACCACCAACCACACTGACCGTCTAGCGAGACAAACAAGCGAGAACAAGCGAGCGGACAGACAGCCGCGCAAACAAACTACTCACAGCGCTGAAAATGAGAGCTCCGATGGAGGCGTAGACCAGACTCAGGATCTGAAACAGAACCACCAGACACACGTGAGGCTGGGAATCTGAACACACACACACACACACACAAATAAACACACACACACTTACACACATACACACAAACACATACACACACACCTACACACATACACACACACACCTACACACACACACCTACACACACACACACCTCTACACACACACACACACACACACCTACACACACACACCCATTCTCCACTCATGCAACTCGACACAACAACAACAGCAATAACATCACCCAGTCCCGACTCAATGAACACACCAATAACAACAGCAACAACAACAATAACAACAACAAAACCCTGTTCCCACTCATTCAAAACAACAACAACATCACCCAGTTCCAACCCACTCAACAATAACAAAACCACTCCCACTCACTTGACACTACAACAACATCACCACCACCAACAACACCCCCACCACCTAGTCCCCACTCTAATGACACACCAG
>NW_004797369.1:104449-107313 GCF_000002075.1 Aplysia californica
GGGGTTTGTTAGTAAGTTTTTTTTACGGCGCTCGCAACTGCATAAGGTCATACGAGCACCAAGGAGTGGATGTCAACAGAGAAGTCCAAAACGGGAATCAGACTTACTCTGTTCACCTCTCTAGCTTCAACAGAACAAAGTCTGCTTCAACTATCAAGGAATCCAGGAAATAGCAGTTCACAAGAGAGTGACAAACATACAAAAGAAGTAGAGGAAAATGGCGATAGTAATGATGATGAAAGAAAAAAAACAGCAGTTCCCCCTATGTTGTTCCAGTACACTATGAGCATGACATTGATAAATCAGCCCATTTACAATTCTACTGTGCATAAGAATATGTTAATATTCCCCCCCCCCTCCTTTGGGGATGGCCTAAAGACAACTTCAATCAGTGGCATTGCCCAGAGGTGGCATAAGCTTTAACAACAGAAGAAAAAACACAAGTTCTACCACACAAAATGTCAACGATTTCCCTCCTCACAACAACTCAACATTTAGTTTTGTCTACACATTTTCAGCACTTGCAACTCAAGTATTGTTTGTTTAGTATAAGTAGAGGTTTTAAGGCGCTCGCAACTGCAAAAGGTCATATGAGCGCCAGAAGATTAGTTTAGTTTTAAGAAAATTAGTAGAGGTTTTACGGCGCTCGCAACTGCATAAGGGCATATGAGGGCCAGAAGATTAGAGCTGTTACAAGAGAGTACAAACATAAAAAAGAAGAAGGGGAGATAAGGACGATAGATGTTTGATAGGAAAAAAGAAGAAATTAGTCAATTGAAGGAAGAAACAAGACAAATAGACAGAAACAATGAGCAGGAAGAGATGAAGTAGGACCTTCCAGCGGCACCTTTCACCAACCACTGGCAGTAAACTACTGTACATCATGTAGTTTAAGTGAACGCTCTCGCTACAAGAGTGTTGCTTTTTTATAAATTTGTTCCACAGGAAACCTCATTGGCATAATGTTTTAGTAAAGAGTTTTACGGCACTTGCAACACAATAAGGTCATACAAGTGCCCAAGATTAGAGTTGTTACAAGAGAGCAACAAACATAAAAGAAGACTAGCTGGGCCCCCTTTCGATGAAAGGAATGATCGGTGCATTAACGTCAGCCAAAAGTCATTGGCTTATGATATTTACATTCTACTGGAATGGAGCAATAAATCTTGAGAGATGCAAAATTAGAAGGTTTAGATCTATACTCTCAAAACAGTGCGCACGGTTAGTGAACGGAAACCCCCTTTTCTAAAATTATAGAGACAGAAGCGTCGGCATAAAAAAAAGCGATCGATGAAATAAAGAAATTTAGCTTTTTGCAGCAAAACTGTCTCAAAACTAAAAAAACTAAGGGCGTCATGATCTGGAGAACATTTTAAAGAATTTTTTTGCGAAAACCGCATGTCGATCTATGCAGCCATTAAAAAGCCTTTTTAATAGCAAAATTAGTCCACCACAAATAGATAATACAAGAAGAGATATAAATGATAGAAGATGCTCAGACAGGAAAGAACGAGCAAACCACGGATAACAACCCGCCAACCATGCACAGGCAAAGTTTGACAAAAAAACGAAAAACTACCCAGTCAAACAGAAAAAAAAATTGAACAAGATGAGGGGTTAGTGTATATTATTTTGTTTTTAGTTTTGTTTTAGTAGAGGTTTTACGGCGCTCGCAACTGTATAAGATCATATGAGCACCAAGGGGTGGATGTCAACAGAGAAGAGTCTTTACAGGAAATCAGGCTTACTCTGCTCACCTCTCTAGCTTCAAAAGCACAAAGTCAGCTTCAACTATCAAGGCACCCCGGAAATAGCGGGTCACAAGAGTGTGACAAACATACAAAAGAAGAAGAGGAAAAATGACGATAGTAAGGATTAGGAAAGAAAAAGCAGAAGTTCCCTATTGCAGTTCAGGCACAGTTATGAGCATGACATTGATGAATCAGCCCATTTACAATTCTACTGTGCATAAGAACATGGTTAATATCCCCCCCTTTGGGAATGGCCAAAAGACACTTCAATCAGTAGTACCGCCCCAGGGGGGGTGGAGGGGTAGATGAGAAGTTAGAGTATATTTTTTGTTTGCTCAAGTACAGAGAAGCAAACTGACAGAACAACCTCCATTTAGTGACGGGGAAAAAAAACAAACAAAAAAAAAAAACGAGAGAGGGACAGACAGAAACAACAGATGGAAAGAACAGAAGTAGGACAGCCAGTCAGCAGCACCCACCCTCCAACCACCCACGAGGCACGAGGAACTCACCTTTGTCTGGAAAGCAAAAATGGTCAGGGCCAGAGTCACCACCTGCGGGGAGGAAAAAAAAAAGATAAAATTGCAAACATTTTTTTTTTGGTTTGAGTATGCGTTTTACGGCACTTGCAACACAATTAGGTCATATTATAAGTGCAGAAAATGATCGAAAAGGATGCTCAGGACAGGCTTCGCTGGAGTAATGCTGTTGATGGCCTGTGCTCCACTGGGAGTTAAATAGGGCAAGAGAGATAAGTGCAGAGAATTAGAGGTGTTACAAGAGAGTAGTAACAAACCTGAAAAAAAAAGGAGGAGAGATATAAAAAAGATAGATTTTTCATAGACAAGAAGAAGCAAAAACCACACCAGGACACACGCCAACCACACACAAAACAAATGCACATTTATGAGCGTGCTCACAATATGAATTACTTCTCATCATCTATGAAAGAAAGATATAACAGGGATCAAATGTGTAACTTGCCAGACCCACAGGGCTAAAAGAGCAGACAGAAAAAGCCATAAGTCATCCTTAGAGCAGACAGAAAAAGCCATAAGTCATCCTTAGAGCAGACAGAAAAAGCCATAAGTCATCCTTAGAGCAGACAGAAAA
>NW_004797369.1:108261-113293 GCF_000002075.1 Aplysia californica
CAGGCTCCTACACACACCTACAGACTTACAAAGCCTGCTCGCTCTACTCTGGCGCTGACCAGATGACAAGGACATGTGGTTACTTGAGGGAGGCATTGCGTTGCCATGCCAAGAGCGAAATGCTCGCAGCTAAAGGGATTTGAAAACAACAACAACGTACCGCAGTGATCCCCACAGCCATGAGCACTTCGTCCGTCTTGTTTTGGCTGAAAACAGAAGAAACAAAAACCTTTTCTGAGTCCGTGTCAAACGTTTTGCGACGTCGTGAAAACAGGCGCTCGTCAATTTTTGGGCATATAGAGTTATAATTTGTATTATCTCAAAGCTTGTTAATTCGTCTTGCACATGACGAAAAAAAATATATCCATCTATCTGGAATAGAAGTTGAGATATTTGCGATTGAAGGAGGCGGGGCGGGGGTTGCATGGTGTGAGAAGTCAAATTAGCGAGGAAATGGCCGCCAAAGTTTGGTGACTTACAAAGCTTGAGTGTTCTTGAAAACTGGAACTTTACATGTTTTGCACCTTTAATCAATGTTTTCTGTAACATCCACACAAAAATGTGGTTTTAAAAGGACATCAAAGGTTCTGAGCCAAAGCAATACAATTTGAAAAATTCTCCCTAAGATCCTGCATTTTCCTTGCTCCCAAGCCCAGGATCTTAGTTGGAGACAGCTGTATTTCTCAACAAACCACTAAGTTTAAATTAGCAGGCCGGCCTGGTTAGGCGTTGTTTTTGGTTAGTTTAAGAGTTTTACAGCACTTGCAACACAACTAGGTCATTTTTAGCTTTAGTAAAAGTTTAACGGTGCTCCCAACTCTGCATAAGTCATATGAGCGCCTGAAAATGGGTCCTTATAAGTATTATAAATGTCGAAGACTGGAGTTGTTGCTAGAGAGTGATATAGGCTACATAGTAAAGAAAGAGGAGGGACAAAGACAATAGATGTTTTTTTTATAGGGAAGAGGGAGGAAACGACACCAGAGCACCTGCCAACCACCTTCAGAGGGACAAAGACGATAGATGTTTTTTTTATAGGGAAGAGGGAGGAAATGACACCAGAGCACCCGCCAACCACACACGGAGGGACAAAGACGATAGAGATGGTTTTTTTTATAGGGAAGAAGGAGCAAACCACACCAGAGCACCCGCCAACCACCCTTGGGTAAGCCGGAGAGTGCAGAATGGCGCAGCAACCACAGGGCCTCACCTGGCCACCGTACCCAGAAGGAATCCTTCACACACCGTCTGAGGAAAAGAAAAAGAAACCCAACAAAATATCATCTGCTATTCCAGTACAATGTTTTAGTTATTTATAAGAGTTTTACGGCACTTGCAACACAATATGGTCATTATATAAGTGCCGAAGAATAGATGTGTTACAAGAGAGTTTTTGTTTTAGTAAGAGTTTTACGGCACTTGCAACACAATAAGGTCATATAAAAGTGCCGAAGATTAGAGGTGTTACAAGAGAGTAACACACACAAAAAAGGAGGAGAGATAAGGACGATAGATGTTTGATAGGAAAGAAGAAGCAAACCACACCAGAGTATCCGCCAACCACCCACAATCTGTTATTTCAACTAATCTGTTGACAGGGTGATCATCTCAACTTAATATCCTTTTTTTTTCTTCCATTTCAAACACAATAAGATCATAGCGCGTGCACACATACACACACACTCACTCTGTCTCTCTCCATCTCCTTCTCCCTCACTCGGCCATTCTCTCTCTCTCTCTCTCTCCCTCTCTCTCCCCCTCCATCCCTCCCCTCCCCTCTCTCTCCCTCCCCCCCCCCCCCCCCCCCCCCAATCTCACCACAACTTGTGGGGTGTAAGAGCCACTTACAAAAGCAATGAGGAGCACAAAGTTGAGCGGTGAGCGACGTCGAAAGTCTGGGCAGCATGCCAGGACAATCAGGATGATGATCGTAAGGACGCTGTAGAGAAAAGAAGCAGATTTTCACAACTCTTTAGTTTAGTTTTAGTAGTACTAAGAGTTTTACAGCGCTTTCAACACAATTTGGTCAAAATGGTGCCGAAGATCAGAGCAGTTACAAGAGAGTTATGATTTAGTAAAAGAGTTTAGTTTTAGTAAGAGTTCTATGGCACTTACAACACAATATGGTCATATTAGTGCCGGAGAATAGATGTGTTACAAGAGAGTAACATACACAAAAAAAGAAGGACGAGAGATGAGGACGATAGATGTTTGATAGGAAAGAAGAAGCAAACCACACCAGAGCACCCGCCAGCTGGCCACTTAGTTTAGTTTTAGTAGTAAGAGTTTTACAGCGCTTGCAACACAATTTGGTCATAGAGGCGCCGAAGATCAGAGGAGCTACAAGAGAGTTATGCTTTAGTTAGAGTTTTACGGCACTAGCAATACAACTTGATCGTATAAGTGCCCCAGATTAGAGGAGTTACAAGAGAGTTACAAACATACACACACAAAATAGGCGGAGAGATAAGGACAATAGACGTCTCATAGGAAAAAAGGAGCAAACCACACCAGAGCACCCGCCAACCACCCACGTTCACAACTCTGTTAACTTTTTTCCCTGCCGTGTAGATGTATATATACGTGAGGCGTGCTGACAAAAAGAGTTACTTCTCACATTCCACAAATGGGGATATCGGCTAAAAATCGACACAGGGTCAAATTTGTAGTTTTCTATTGATGCCATAAATACTTTAAGTACAACATGCTTTTTATTATTTCAAACTTATTTTTTTATAAATCGCAAAAAAAAACTTCAGCTATAAGTGAGAGGTATCTATATTTCCATAAGGCTTGAATCCGAGAAGTTAACTCATTTTGTCAACACGCTTCACATATGCTCAACTCGCTGAAGTTGATGTGATGTGATGGGATGGGATGGGATGTGGCGTTTGTTCCTTTTTTGATGAGTGTTTTACGGCGCTTGCAACTGAATACGGTCAAATGAGTACGCGGGACACATTAAACATTTTTTAGCTGGTATGAAATTTCGAACTTTGCCTGGGTGGCGACCGAAGCCTACTCTTATCGATTTTAGGACCACCAAGGGATCTTTAACAGAACGTGTGCAACTTGCATACGGGACGAGAAGGCTGGGTGTTCGATCTTACCTACCCTAAGATCAGGGGTGTGGCAGAAAGACAGCAGTAAAAAGGAGCTGAGGAGCAGCAGTAGAAAGACTGCAGAAAGAGTCAGGAGCTAGAGGAGAGGGCAAAGGAGGTGAGGGGGAGGGGGCAGAAAGTGGAGACGAAAGCAGACGACATAACATGGTTAGAGATGAGGACAAGAAAGGAGATGAAAGGAGAAAATTTTAGAGAAGAAAATTTTCCGTCACTGTTCGGATTCGAACCCCAGACCTACTGAATGAGAGGCAAACACCTTAACCTATAGGCCACGAGAGCTCCAACCACTTTTCCCCAGGACAATGGGTGGTCGTCTTGGACAATTTCGACAGTATAATGGCAAGTCAGCGTAACAACAGACATATTTTTACAATAATATCTATGATGCGTCATATAATAAATCTATCATACGTAAATGATAGGAGGGGGGGGGGGGGGAGAGATGTGTCACGACGTGGTGGAATCAGGCGCTCGTCAATTTTGAGGCATATGGAGTTATTGGTATCATCTTAAAACCTGTCCATTTGCCTTGCTTTCGATGAAAACAATACCCATTTATCCTGGATACAAGTTGAGATATTCGCGATTAAAGGAGGCCGGGTCGCTTGGTTTCAGAGGTAAAATTAGCGAAAAAGTGGCCGCCAAAGTTTAGTTATTTCCTTAGCTTGAGAGCTCGTGTAAACTGAAAATGTACAACTTTTATGCATTTAATCAAGGTTTCTCAGTAAAATCCACACCGAAATGTGTTTTTAATGGGCATAAAAGGTGTTGAGCCGAAAAACAAAAATTAGATCGAAATGACAAAACCTGCGGAAAAAGGCCAGAGTTTCTCCACTTTCATTATTTTGACGAGCGCCTGATTTCACCACAATGCCCCACAAACGATACTTACAAGGAAAGAATCCACATCCAAGGGTTATCGCTGGAGTAGTCTCTGATTGCATCCCTGAAACAAAGGGAAAAACATTCAGATATCAGCGTCGACGGTTAGAGCCAAGGCACCAGTCACCAGTGGCGAGGGAAAAACTAACCTGGACCAGGAAAATAGAGAAACAAGATGGACAAGAAAAAAAAACTAGATCCTTGGGAAACACTATTGATACTTCACCACAAAAGTTTGGATATTCTAATTTTGCTTCTTTTAGCCTCAAAATTAGTGTCATTGTCATTGACATAATATTATTATATTCATATATATATAATAATCATCAATAATAATTAATAGCATTCATATAGCGCATATTCCAGCTTAACAGCAAGCCCTATGTGCTTTACAATCTATATCATTACCCCTGCAGACCTCATAACACTCAGAAACATTCTCCACTTCACGGGAAGCATACAGTGCAAGCAACCAATTAGCACTCAAACACTAACAAACTGACAATATCTTTCACTATCTCTTGTCGGGTTACATTCCCACCTGAGCGAAGTGGGAAAAATCTGTGTAAATTGACTTTCTCAAAGACACAACATGATGGGTTTCGAACAAACAACCATTCGAATGCGAGCCCAACAGTCTAACCACAAGCAGACCACCAACACCACTAAAGATGTGATTTTAGACATGTAACAATATACGAAAGAATTCAAGCATGAGGCTTTTCCACAGTAACTGACAGGACAGAGAAAACATCTCATTTATCACACCAGTTACCTGAAATAAAACACATCATCACAGAATTTGCATAAAGTAATTTTTTTTTTCAAATGATGGCATTTAATATGATTCTTATATGTCTTTCAAATGTTCTGATCATTTAAGGCTAAACTAAATTAATTATATTTTTTTTTCATAGTAGAGGGTTTTACGGCGCTCGCAACTGGATAAGGTCATATGAGCGCCAAGGGGTGGGTGTCAACAGAGAAGTCTTTACAGGGAATCAGACTTAGACTGCTCACCTCTCTAG
>NW_004797369.1:114154-128819 GCF_000002075.1 Aplysia californica
CTGGAAGAAATAGAGAGACGACAACAGAAACCGGTACAGAAAGAAAGAAAGAAAGAAAGAAAGAAAGAAAGAAAGAAAGAAAGAAAGAAAGAAAGAAAGAAAGAACTAAAGAAAGAAAGAAAAAAAGAAAGAAAGAAAGAAAGAATGAATGAAAGAAAGAAAGACGAAGAGAATAGAAGGGAGCGGGAACGAAGAAAAGACCTTTCTCTGGATAAAAGTTGGTTGAGGTCAAGTAAGGGGAAAAGGAGAGAGAGAGAGAGAGAGAGAGAGAGAGAGAGAGAGAGAGAGAGAAAGAGTGACATAAAGAGGGATGAGTGTGTCAACGAGTGCGTGTACGTATCTACAATGCCTCAACAAATATCTGTAAGTTGTGAAGATCAACTCATCTTACCATAATAGGAAAATGTGTACGCCATCTGACGTTTCAGGTCTTGTCTTACAGCACATAATATGGGACTTGTTAGGTACTCATCGTTTTAGGTTTTAGTACTTAAAGAGTTTAACATTAGGTTCTATAAAAGTGCCGAAGATTAGAGGCGCTGTTACAACAGAGAAACAAACACAAAAAAGAAGGAGAGATCAGGACAATAGATGTTTTTAAAAAATAGTAAATAACCAGCAAACCACACCAGAGCACCCGCCAACCACTCACTCTCATACAAGCTTTAAAAAACACCAGGCCCCGGGCAATGCTCTGAACTTGCACACAACACAACTTTTCACAAATATACAGCAATATAAGCCTTTCAGTCATTTAACAATATAACAGGCTTGTTAATATTATATAAATCCTTTCTTCCAGCGAAGTAATTTAAAATGCATAGAGAGCCAAGCAATATATATATCATTCTTTGTCTCTCATCCTTCTTTTCTTGGTATTTTACTATCAAGTAACACCTCTCCTTCTCAACTTATACAATCTGAGGGTTCTTGCAGGTGCTGTAAAACTCTTACTAAAACTCTTGCAAACAACTGAAACGAACTGCAAACAAAAAAACAATAAACAAACAAAACAAACAAAAAAAGCCAAACTTTTTACCTAGCCGCACGTTCTTCTCCCCAAACGAGTCCTCATTGAAGTAGCTGTCAGCCGTCTCTGGGTCATACATGATGGCTCTCTCGACACACACCGCCCACACACTCCGAAAAGAAGAAGAAAACAGACCAGGTGCTCGGTGCTCGTCTCAGATACTGTGTAACAGCCCGTTTGTCGCTGTGAGGCTGGAGGTCAAATCTAAAACATGGAAAACAGGAAGTATACATATATATATATACATTTAATTTTATATTCTATGATGATCTATATAGGGCTACAGGGCTCACATTAACATAATTATTAATTATTAGCAGAGACAGAGACAGAAAGTTCAATGTACATTATTGTAATAACAATAATTTTACAATACAGGTCTGGAGAGCTCACACCATTATTAGTAGACAAACAATTTTCTTTCATTTTGTTTGATGAACTCTGTAAGAACGTTACATACATTCATATATTGTCATTTTATATATAGATAGTACTAGCTGGGCCCCCGTTCGATGAACAGGTTGAGACAGAAGCGTGTTGATTGTTCCAAGTTGCAAGAAAAAGAATTTGACAAAGGAGTCCAGAAAAAGCGATGATATGATGGGCATCAAACGAAAGGATCACAGTCAAATTTAGCACAAAGTAAAAAAAAGAAAACATGAGGCTAGATCCATACACGGGTTGCACACTTAAAATAGTGCTCAATATTGCACGACAATGCGCGATAGTATCGAACGGAAGTACCACTTGAAATAAACAAACCTGGCAGATTTTCTAAAATTACAGAAACAGAAGCGTCGGCCTACAAAAGCGATCGGCGAAATAAAGAAATTTAGCTCTTTACAGCAAAACTGTCTCAAAACTGAAAATACGAAGGGCGTCATGATTTCGAGAATATTTTAAAGAATCTTTTGGCGAAAACCTCATGTCGATCGATGCAGCCATTAAAAAGCCTTTTGAATAGCAAAATTCAGCCACCACAAATAGATCAATAGAAGATACAATTCAGACAACAGGCTTAATAAAAAGAGCTCACACATCTTTTTCAGAGAGATAAATTTTCATTTTGCGCGATGAACTCTCACTCTCTGTCAGGTGTGATGAACACATTCCATTTAGAACTAGTTTTTAAAAATTTATGTCCGGGGGAGTGTTTTTCTGATTGGTTGATTATTTAAAAAAGAATAGACTTCTATGTCAAGAAACTTGGCACTAAAAACTTGGTGGTTTTTAAAAAAATCATGCACCCATCTCATGTACACGTTTTATACTTTTTTTCTACTAGTATTTTGCATGCTGAACACGAATATCTTAATTTTTTGCCGCAAATCAATAGTTAAGTACTGAGTTATTGATGTTTGAAAACAGAACTAGGACCAGTGGCGTAGTAATATTTGACTTGTTTTTAAAACAAACAACATGGGGGGTTTCAAGGGGGCATGCCCCCCCCCCCCCCCCCCACTCCCCTGACCTAAAAAGAAACTAGGAGAGCATTTGCCAAAAGGTGGGATACCAGGGTGTGACAAATGAGGTCCAAAATCAACTTTATGTAATAATTCTTTAATCACCCATATTATATAGCCTAATGATTGCTCTTTCAGGCTCAGTAACTGCCAAAGCTGTATATGCAATGGTCTTGGTGTAATTCTGACTTGAATGACGGAAATAGCAAAAAGTTCGTTCATAACAATGATGACACAAATTTATGAATACTCAAAGTTCCTTTCTTCAGCTAGGCTGATGTTATATTTTGAGACATAGCAAATAACTTCCAAAAATACATAGAATTGACAATTTATAAAAATCTTTATTAATTTTTGATAAAATTACTTTTTTGTGTCATAATAGTTATGAACGAACAATAAGTGACCAAAATACTATCGATTATATCAAGTTTCATCGACTAGAATTGTCTAAAATAACACTCTGGTCTAATTATAGTCAAGTGATAAATGGAAGACCATTGAACAGCTATTTTTAAACGCAAACTGGTCTTAGGGCATATTATGCATAAATTTAAAGTTCGTTCATAACCATTATGACACACTGTTTCGTTCATAACTATTATGACAAATTTTACTTTTGGCCCCTAAAATTTACTTATATTGTTCTGTCTTTCACATAAAACGGTTTTCATTTATGAGGCTTTCCTTAAAATATGATAGATTCCTCTATGTAGGGAGAATCCAAAGTTTATTTCCTGAAAAACCCTTAGAATACCTTTAAAATGGTTCGTTCATAACAATTATGACAAACTTCAATTTTGACCTTAAAATTTACTCATTTTGAGCTGTCATTCATTTTTTAAAACTTTTATTAAATGAAACTCTCCTCATAATATGTATTATCTCTGTACATGTTTTTAAAGTTTGTTAACACTGAAAAGCCCTCAAAATATATAAAATGGACTATAAATAGTTCGTTCATAACCATTACTACAAAAGTATAATACTAATTAAAATCCACACCCATACACTTATGATAAAAATCAAAATATCAGAATGTATGTAAGATCTATTCTGTCCTTAAGTTGGGTTAAAATTAAAAATACATCCCAAAACAACTGTAAATTACATGGAATAATGTTTCGTTCATAACCGTTATGACACACAGTTTCGTTCATAACTATTATGACAAATTTTACTTTGGGCCCAAAAAATTAACTTATTGTTCTGGCATTCACATAAAATTGTTTTAATTTATGAGACTCTCCTCAAAATAAGGTTATATGTGGGAAGAATTCAAAGTTTAATCACTGAAAAACCCTTACAATACCTTTAATTGTTCGTTCATAACTATTATGACAAACTTCAGTTTTGACCTAAAACTAAAAATTAATATTTTGACCTGTCATTTACTTTAAAATTTTATATTAAATGAAAGTTTCCTCATAATATGTATCTGTGTACATGTTTTTAATGTTTATCAACTCTGGAAAGCCCTCAGAGTACAATATGTAGTTCGTTCATAACCATTACTACAAAAATAAAATACTAATTAAAATCCAGACCCATACAATATGATAAAAATCAAAATATCAGAATGTAAGCAAGGTCTAATACATCCTCAAGTTGGGTTAAAATTAAAAATACATCCCAAAACAACTATAAATTACATGGAATAAGGTTTCGTTCATAACCATTATGACACACTGTCACGTTCATAACATGATGACAATCCATTATGACAAGCATATTTTTGCCTCTCCTTCGCTTCTCTTTTGAGTCATCAGCACGATACTCTTCCATGTTCATTCCACCATGTAAAAGGATGTTGTGAAACATTGGGAAGTCCCTCACATGATATTTTGCAGAAATATCATAAAGTGTTTGTTCATAACATCATTATGACAAACCTGGATTATCTCAATCAAAGTCATATTTAAGCAAAACCATGCGATGGAGCGGAAAATTACCCTTCTGATGGATCAATGTCAAACCAATGTTTAATACCGGTCATTCCCCGGGATGATATATTTAACGATTTGGGTTTTCTAGACCTTGGAAAGTCTGATGATGTAATTATGACACGAGTTATGAACGAACTTATAAATTTTACTCAGCAATAACATCATTAATATAAAAAAATAAAACCCTTTTAATGGACACACGCTGTTATGATGGTGTATACAAACTATTTTCAATGTTTGAATGCACTTCTGTTTGATAGTTTAAGATTAACAAATTCTGTATTTAACATACAATTACGTGTGCACTCAGGATGAGTAAAAAATGCCTTATTTTTAGTACTATTATCTTTCTATGTAGAGATATAAGATGCACACATCAATCTACTTGCTCATGCAGCTTGACCAACTTATTTCCTTGCCATATACATAAAGTTTTCAGAAGAAAACATATTTTACCATGAGTAGTGATTGATTTAAGAAGTCCTTAAGCAAACACCCCCACCTTTTGGCAAAAGCTCAGGAGGTTTCAGGAGGGCACGCCCTGAATTACACAATGATTTGATGATTTGGCAATTAGGACTGATATATTTACTTGAAAACAATTGATTTGCAAGGGTTTTAGTGGCCATACCATGACCATGCCATACGTGTGTTCTTCAGCAAAAATTTATGGCAGTATAGCCCTCAAATCAGTGCATCCGTGTGTGGGTGTATCAAAACTTAAAAACATGTCCTTGGTTGGTAGTCAGATTCTCGCCATATATTTAAGTACAGAGCCATGGGGGGTAGGTGGTGAATTTCACATCAGCATCTACTGTCAGTCAGTAATGTTACCAGGCTTTCTTCTACTTCTACTCTTCTTCCAGCATTCCAGCCTACCCTTCACTTACTTTGCATCAAGCTCAAGTTTTATTTGGTAAAAAAGAAATCTAGATCTAGATCTAGATATCTAGTAGTATAACCGGTGCTTTTTCGGTAGTTTCCACCCCCCCCCCCCCCTTATTTGATCCTAGATAATCTAATCTAGATCTATAGGATAGGCTAAATAACTTTTATATAAAGGTAGTGTCAATTGCCACCGAGTGACGCGGTGGCAATTGACAAAAATTGACTTTTTGTCAATTGCCACCAAGTAAATTGGAGCTCTTTTGCGTTGGTTCTACAACAAAATGTAGGCTAAGGCTAGCCTAGATCTAGGCCGACGTCTCATTGAAAACACGCCAAGTTGGTACCGTAGCTCTAGACTAGATGCTCGTCCAATGAAATTAGTTGAAAACAAATTGACCCATTAGACACACATTATAATGCTAAAGATGGTGTTGTTTCCAGACTTGACACCGCTTCACTCGGTGGCAATTGACAAAAAGTCAATTTTTGTCAATTGCCACCGCGTCACTCGGTGGCAATTGACGCTACCTTATATAAATGTATCTCGATCTAGATCTTCTATACACATTTGATGCAGGGTGAGCTAGACAAGCCTTTGCAAAACATCAAATTATGGTAAAATTCGGGGGGGGGGGGGGGGGGGGGCTCTTGGTAAAAAATTCAAAATTGACTCTTGCAGGACAAAACCTTCCAATAACAATTGCGGGGTGGGAACTACCGAAAAAGCACCTTGCAGGCCTACCTCACTGATGAATCCAGCAGCCTTCTATAAAAACGTAAAGTAGAGAACACTTGAAAGGTATATATGGATTCTAGATCTAGATTTAGATCAAATTCTAATCATGCAACAATTACATAAAATATGATAAAAGCAGGTGGGGATCTCTGGATTTCCCAAAGAACTTTTTTTGTCGTCACGGTTGACTCATTCACTAATTTTAGTAGGCCAAAAAAGTGTAACAAGCAACGTCAGTCGTCGGTCTTCTCGATTGTTCTTGTCTACAAAACAAAACAGAATTATCAACGGGAAGCTAACGTTTCTTTTATCGCTATTGGCATTAAATAGGATTAATGCTTACGAAATACCGATAGACTCCTGGAGTTCCTGTCAGCAGTGATAAACAGAAAGTGTCCGCCTTCCGCCTTGTGTTCGTTGGACAGATTGAACACACAACAGTTCACTTACACAGTTCTGTCACACACAGCGGAAGCGGAAAACAGGGATTGAAGATAACTAGACCAAAGATCGTGTGTATAATCATGACTGCGTTTGTACATTGTGAATTAATAGAGAGAAACAGATTGTAATCCAATGGTGATCGTCTTGGCAGGCAAATCACAACCAAATAAACCCGGATTAACGATAACGCGCATAAAGCTTAATATTTATTTTAGTACTTAGGCTAATTTTCACGAAACCTCCTTTATATTGGAGGATAAAAAAGATTGCAAAATCAAGCATTTGTTCTCTTTGGGGTCATTTTTTCCTCGAACATCTCATGAATCGAGGCGAGGCCCAGTACTAGTTTATATTACAGGGTTGTTTTTTAAAGTGTCGAAAGCATTTTGTATTGTATCAGGGGTTCCTTATTGCAGAGGCCAAATAGCAGATTTTCGTAATCTATTTATTAATACACACAGGCACAAGTAAAACACTTCCAATGAAACAACAACAACAAAATTTAACTCCCCATCAAAAATAACAATTAATGGAAAGCACTACTTTTATGAAGTCACTGCCACATAGATTTACATGTATGATAATTTAATCCCAAGCTGAATTAGGATATAATTTTTTATAATTAAAAAATCATGGACTGCTTTTTAATTATCTATCTTAACTCAACGAATTATGTTCTTCTGAACAGCAATTTTAAGTTTTCCTTCCTCAAAGCAAAGCGCTTCCGTTGCGTTCATTCAGTAGTCATTTGTCTTGTAGATCCAGATCTATGTCAGAGGTCTTTGGAAATACCTGTCGATTTTCTTGGAAAAGATTACATTTCTACAGAGATTTTCCTTAGATTACAGTTTTCCGAAACATGCACCCGTACCCAGAATAATAAATTGAGCGTATATTATATTAGCCGGTAATGGAATAAATATAATCATGTCGATTAGATTAACAAGATAAAATAATAGACCTATTTTGTATTTAGAATTTAGGATAAACATGATTGGTTCACGAGGGGGATTTTGGATGTCCATAAACCAAACTTCAACGGTACACACATTACACAATAAGATTCAGAATCAACACCGAAGTGTGCGCTAAGAGAACTTACAGAGGTTAAATTCTATAGGTTACTCATTGCATTCATACACACCTGATACACATATACCCATGCCCAGTCACATCGAACAGATATTTCAAGTTTAGGGAGTGTGAGTCATATGCACATGAAACTGTTACATAAATAAAATATCGTTCTGGCTGAATTCCGCCCCATATTCTATTTTTGTGTTGATGGTGTTGTTTGAAATTGTCTTTCTTTGGGTTGAAATCATGATAGGATGGAGTCTTTGTTTCGCTTTTAACAAATTTATTGCGCTTGATTTGACTTTGATTAAATAGTAGGCTTTTTCACATGATGTTAATTAGGTTCAAATTAATTATTTTTATTCACACCAAAACTTCGAAACCACAGATCTTCTAAGCCTATTTTTCAACTGCAGGGGCTTAGCGTGAGCAAGACAAGATAATAAATAATCATTAGATTTATTAAGAGTAGAATCTAGGGTCTAATCATCAATAATAACCCAACTGTGCTTGATCTACTTTTCAGTCCGCTGCCAAACTGACCGCTGTGACTGTCAAGTAAGAGAGCTTTGAAAACACCTGCCACCTACACTTAATTCCTTACAAAGACAATAACATTTTAAATTGATTAGTTTGTTATGTAGATTGACTCCTCTCCGTGGCCCTGGGCCCGTGCCACTCTACACATTGTTCGCTTTCGGAGGAGATCAGTGGGGACTCTCATCACTTGGAATCCAAGATGGTGTTGGCCTCTCATTCAAAGGTCCCGGGTTCAAATCCGGGTAGCGACCGAAAATTTTTATTCTTTAGCCTAATTAAATTTGTTTCATTTCACCTCGACTGCTCTCTACAATGTTCTGTTGTCTGCTTTCGTCTCCTCTTTCTGCCCCCACCCCGTCACCTCCTTTGCCCCCTCCTCTGGGCTCCTACTCTTTCTGCAGCCTTTCTACTGCTACTCCTTTTAATTGGCGCCTTCTTACTGCTGTGTTTCAGTCACACCCCTGATCTTCTGGTAGGAAAGATCTACACCTTGCCTTCTCAGGCAAGGGCGAAAAATCTCAGAGGCCCCATGTCAAGTTGCGCAGGTTAAAAATCCCTTGCTTGGTGATCTAACATGGATAAGAGTAGGCTTCACCCGCCACCCGGGCAAAATTCAAAATTTCCTACCAACAACTGAAAAAGTTTAATGTGTCCCACACGCTCATATGACCGTATGCAGTTGCGAGCGCCGTAAAACACTTAGCCTACCAAAAGAAAAATTTTTTTAAAAGGAGATCACAGTGAAACAGGACAGGGACAGGGTGAACACATTTTATTACAGCCCGTTGCTAGGCTACAGCAGTGTGAGCACAGGTCTGGTTTATAACTGTGAGAATGATAATTCATTAATTTTAACAATCGTATATTTTTGTGGAGTTCATGAGCCGTTTCATAGGCTCAAAGTGAATCTGATTTAAGCATCAAGGTCAGTAGGTCTCTATGCATCATGTTGGACTAGTAGTAACAATACTAATAGCAGCTGTAATCAACCCATCAAGACCAACTGATGGGAAAGGCTGAATTTAATTTGCCGAGACTACAGTGCTGCATTGTCATTGTGTGGTCCTCACACTTCAAACGTACATGATCATATAATACTCTTGTCTTCACGAAAAGGTATATTGTTAAAGTTCATTTATAAACATGTTGGTTAACAAAGAAAGAGCCATTCCTGGTGTGACTGTAAAACGAGGAGTCAATGTGATCTCCTTTCTTTTACCTTGATCCTCTTTCTATAGTACTAAAAAAAGTACGTAGGTGTACTGTCTGTCTCCTCAGTGCTAATGTTTGGTTTTTGAAAATAAATGCCTAGCAAAAAATATAAAAATCTTCCCTCCCGTATTTGTGCACTTTTCATATAAGTCTTATGCTGTGTTACATTTACTATTTTCTGTGTATACATGTAATTATTGTACAAAATGTAATTCTCATACTTTTCCAATTGTACATCATCTGTTTTCACAATCATATTCAGAGAGACTTCATCTGACAGTTGAGTATGGAGTTAAATTTATTTTAAACCTGTCTGCCACAATAGCAGTGTGAGTGAAGGCTACCTGTGAAGACAAGTACAATCTGCAAGTGTCATTTCTTAAATTGTCAGAATAAGTACTGTGAGACAAAAGCTTATTCAGGACAACAATAAAAGGGACAAAATTTGATTCATGAATTATCCTTAATAGCAAGTTACTGTTTTAGGGAAAAAAGCAAGAATTTGTTTCCTTCTTTGTACGAAGATTAATATTTTATTGTGACACAAGAGCAGATTCTATAATGTTTAGAATTATTGATTTGTAAATTTTGGCCTCTAGACTGCACTCTGCTTGAATTCTTCAAGTGTATTGTGTACCACTGGAGTTGAAGTGGCGAGCTATGAGAAATAAGTGTTGTCATAATACAAATATTATGGTAATACATTAATCGCTGTGATAAATCTATATTATAAATGTTCTACCAGTTTGTGTTTTTTGTAAAAGAAATTGAATCAATGTCCAGTGTCGTGGTAAGACTATTCAGTGTGCATTATCATTGATAACGGTATTTTTTATTCTGTCGCTATAAAGACATTTCAGTGAATGTCCATGTCTGTCTTCTTGCATATATGTAAAATTCTGCATAGTTGGGGACGGGGGTGGTTGTAAACAGGTAATGATGGAAGAGCCGTTCTCCAAATGATTGTGTCGATGCAGAGATATAACAGTCATGATAAAAGTCTAGTTGAGGTCTCCATTCGAAACTTACTTGACTACATCCTGGGTATCCTTTCTCAAGGGAAGGGTGGTTGGAGGATGCTCTGATGAGGTTTGCCCCTTCTTTTCTATCAAACATCTGTTGTCCTTATATCTCTGTTTAATGGTCTCTTTGTGTGGTCCTTTTTTTTTGTGTTTGTTACTTTTGTTACATCTTTAATCTTCTGCACTTTTATGACCTAATTGTGTTGCAAGTGCTCTTAAATGCTTTCTAAAACAAATTTCTCAATAAGGCCAGCTTGGGAATAGCCATATATATATAAAGATTGTGCATGAAAGACGATTTGAACGAAGAAGGGAGACCTCAATTAGTAGATGTTTCTACCACATTCACCGTAAGTTTTCAAAAATATTTCAGGCTGTAACTGGTTAGAAAAGGGTGCGTGAGAGCTTCCAACATCTCCCCCCTGGTGATCTGACCGTTTACGGCATGGCGTCTGATACTCCTGGCAGTCATGGCTCGCAGGCAGCACGGGATGACTTACTTCCTTCTCGTGTGTGGGTGGAGAACGCCGGTACTGGTATGTCCTACCTACCAAGACCACATTATTATCTGCTGGCTCAGCTAGTTAGGCCTCTATGCATCAGTTTTATTTCCCACTTCTTTCCAACATGCTTTTTAAAACAAATTTCTCTATGAGGCCAATATGATGATAGCCGTAAGGTTGTGCATGAAAGAGGATTTTAACGAAGAAAGGATACCTTCTTTAGATGTTTCTACCGCAACCACATTACTATCTGCAAGCTCAGTTAGACCTACTATGCATCAGTCATCTTTCCCACATTTTTAGTAGAGAACCTTATTTCTCATTTATTTCATGTTGTGTTGTGTAGTCTCCATGATGTTTGAGAAAGTAAGTTCTTCAGTAAGGATTCAATCCGCGGGTGGATGAATTAAGGGCACTACTGGTAGGTCGTACTTCTTTACTTTGCGTCAGTCTGTCTGTCTGTCTGTCTGTCAGTCTGTCAGTCTGTCTGTCTGTCTGTCTGTCTGTCTGTCTGTCTGTCTGCCTCATACTAACGTGCTGACTGAAACTATTGTTCTGACTGATAGAAAATTTATTGCCTTTTTCTACCTGTTTTTTTTCTTCACACCGGTGAACCAGTGCTACGGACTATACAATAATATATTGTCGCCAAAGTCAAAGGGTTAATAGTGTTTTTTATTTTTATTCTGTTGTTGGCATGGAGCTTGCATCTGATTAAAACTGGAAATATCTCAGTTACCGCTTCTTCAGTCATTCGCTTTTAATGCAAATAGTCACTCACATTCTACAAGCAGACTCCAGCTATTGTTGCTTATTTATTTTGCCATTATAATTGTTCCTTTGTACGCTTTTGGTTTCATCTGGTTTTATCATCATCAGTGAAGGCTTTGTTTAGAGGTTTGCTTTTTTACTTTGTTTTATTTGATTTTCTTGATGAGTAGACATTTCAGTCAAGGAATGATCATCAGCGATGGACTTTTGACTCGTTTTCCGTGGAGATCTTTGTGTTTTTAATTAATCACGATCCCAGCTTTTCATCTGTTTTGTGAGTACAGTGGACATTGTCTAAGATGGCCTCCCATTGTCGAGGAGAATAGTGGCTTTCATTGACATGTGAATACCTTACTCAGTATATTTATGATTAGATGTTGTAGAAAGTGGGAAGTAGCTTTCCCTCCCTCTTTCCCTTCCTCCCTCTCTCCCTTCCTTCCTTTCCCTCCCTCTCTCCCTCCCTTCCTTTCTTTCCCTCCCTTCCCTCCCTCCCTCCTTTCCCTTCCTTCCTTTCCCTCCCTTCCCTCCCTCCCTCTTTCCCTTCCTTCCTTTCCCTCCCTCCCCTCCCTCCCCTCCCTCCCTCCACCCCCATGTTCCCTGCTCATTCCACCCACTGTGCTCCTTTCCTATCAAACATCTATCATCCTTATCTCTCCTCCTTCTTTCCTTTAAAAAATCTATCATCCTTATCTCTCCTCCTTCTTTCCTTTAAAAAATCTATCATCCTTATCTCTCCTCCTTCTTTCCTATCAAACATCTATCATCCTTATCTCTCCTCCTTCTTTCCTATCAAACATCTATCATGCTTATCTCTCCTCCTCTTTTTTCTTTGTGTGTTTCCCATAGCAGCTTTAATCTTCACCATTTATATCACTAATTTGTTATTGCAAGTGCCTGAAACCTTTATTAAGACCCCCAAAAAACATTCAGTCAAATCAAGTTTCTTAGGAACGCATTTTTGTCTTTTCCTAATTTTTTTTTTCATTAGTGACCATACCAACCTGGCTCTTTTCAACACTCTGTCAAATTTTTTTATCAGTCTGCAGATGAAACATATTCATTTCAGTTGGCTCTAGTTTATTTGCATAATCTTCAGAAACTGTCCAGCATTCTCATTTGTAATTGCTTCCCTGAACACAATGTTCTTCTTTTGTTGTCTTTGTTATTGATCCAGCAACAGCTGGGCTCTCGTCCTTCTGTCCAATGCCATGTAGTGATAAGTGCAGGTTTGCTGCAGTTGCTGTAATGTTCCGTAGAGTGTGTTGTCAATGCTAGGTCTCGGAGGGAGAAGGGTAGCTCTGATGTCATTTAGGGCTGTGCAGTGGAACAGGTGATGCTCCACAGTCTCATATGCATAGTCACACAAAGGAAACACTTGGGGAAGTTCTGGTTTTATTCTGTTCAAGTGAAAGTTGAGCTGTATGTGTTCTGTTTGTAGGCGGAAGATCGTGGTCTGTTTTTTTCTCTGTAGGTCGCTGATATTGTCATTTTGTTTTGTTGGGATCATATTTTAAAAAAACTGCTCTGCTCGTCTTTCCCAAGGCGCATCTGTTCATCCAGTCTTGTTTGCTGTTGCTTTAAATGATTTGTTTTGCAGTGTTGTATGAGGTTGGAGCGCTGGGCTGTCCCTGTCTAGATCCCCGTTTGGCAAGTGTGTCTGCTCTTGTTCTTCTGCATTGCTTTGGTTGACGACGCACGACACATTACGCATACTCTGTCAATACCCTTATTTTTTTTCATCATTCATCACAGAAATGAGCTTACACAATGTTTCTGTGGGTGGTTGGCGGGTGCTCTAGTGTGGTTTGCTCCTTTCCTATAAAAATATCTATCATCTCTATCTCCCCTCCTTCTTTTTTTGTGTTTGTTACTCTCTTGTAACCCCTCTAATCTTCAAAACGTATATGACCTTATTGTGTTCCAAGTGCCGTAAAACTCTGACGAAAGCTAAAAAACTCTTACTTAAACTGAAACAATGTTTCTCGGGGCATAAATTATTCATGTCGTGCTCACCCTGCATATTTCCTCTCCCCAGAAGCCAAGCCCCAAGAGCCGGCTGACACAATGTCGCTGTCTGCGGCATCGGCGCTGTTTCGAGAGAACTTTGGCAAGTAGGTTTTTTAAAAAAAGGCCGTAGTTAGGCACGCGTACGCCCGCCTGACACTGAATTGTTCGGGGCACTTCATAATTTTAAAGTCACAAGACTAACTAAGAGTAAGAAAAAATCTAAACCTACCTTTCGGGGGTCTCCTTTGATGAAACTTCAGAAATTCTGTTTACCATAATCTTCAATAGCTTCTCTTACGTAACTCAATTAGAGAAGTGAAAACATTTCCAAAATCTAGAGGCGGTCTGGATCTCAACATATCATCCATATTTTCACGAGTCTCAATCTCTTTGTACAACTTTCCCAAACTCGCTGATGAAATTAATCGGGGAGCAACCTTGACTTTGAAAATACGTGCCTCGAACAATTCAGTGTTAGGCAGGCTTAAGCGTGCCTAACAACTTTTTACAAAAAGAGTCGTGTGCATGGTGAAGAGAGCTATTGCTTTTTAATTTCGACCATTTGACAACCCTTACATATAACTTCCCTGTAATTTAAAACTGAGAGTTTTGGGAATACCAGCATCTGTGGTATAGCGGTTAGGCCAGTTGCAGAAGGTAGGGGGCCTATTATTTAATAAATTTTTCAACAAAATTTTACGCCACCTGAACACGCAAACTGAAACTATTTACATTACATAAGAGAATCAACTTTGAAAACAAATGGTTTATGTGTGTGTATTATATATGTGTTCATGTGTGGGAGAGAGTGAGTGAGACAGACAGACGGACGGACGGACAGACAGACAGACAGACAGACAGACAGACAGACAGACAGACAGACAGACAGACAGACAGACAGACGGACAGAGAGAGAGAGAGAGGTATTTCCTTGCTTATGTTTTCCTCCCTCCCCTTCTGCCCCTTCTCTCCTGTCTCCCTCCCCTCATCACATCCCCTTCTTGTCTTCTCCCCACCTTCTCTCCC
>NW_004797369.1:141845-144344 GCF_000002075.1 Aplysia californica
AGAGAGAAAGAGGATTACTACAGGAGCTGTGCGCTGCATATGTTCTTTGTATTATTGTACAGCACATTGAGCACTTCTTTGTGGAAATGCGCTGTATAAATGCGATTTATTTATTTATTTTTATGTTTATTTAGTTGCGAGTATTAGGATAGATGTATTGCTAAATAAACGGTCTTTTTAAGGGGTGCAAAACCTTTTAGCGTAGGTGCGTAAGAGTACACAAGTATACGAACATGTGAAAAGGGGAGGCACACCTGAGTGCGTATGTGTGCAAAAATGCACTTGCATGTTTTTGCATCAGCTTTGGCGATGTCAAGGGGACACAAGTTATTGAAAGAAAACAAAACAAAACAAAAAGCAAAACTGAAATTATTCTGACTTTTATTTAAAAAACACAGTTAATGTTACTGTATGTGCCAGTTGAGACTTGCAAAACAGTCCAGAACTTAGAAGCAGTTTAAGAACTGCTAAGCCATGTATGTAATCACAACCAGAGCCAGCTGCTTGCCACATTCTAACAGACTGGAGCCAGCCGGCTTAGGTAAATCGCCTGGAATAACTGCTGGGGCCAGAACCAGGAATATATACTGAGAATGATTTCGAGAGGGCTCAAATATGAAAGAGGAAATCCGGGTTTTTTCCTGTTGACATTGCTGTTATTTTTATTGCTGATGTAGAAGCCGCTGTTGATGATGCTGTGACCGTTGTCACTACGACCAATGTTGTCGATAAGCCTACTACTACTGGCACTGCTTTTGTTAAAAGTGGTTTTTGATTTTGCTGCAATTTGTTCGTTCTTCAATTTGTGGTGTTAAAGGCTGAGCTTGTGGTAGTACTGGAAGTGGCTCTCGGCTAGCATCATTAATATTGTCTTTAATTTTACTCGCCCTCACCAATGTCAAGAATATCTCGCCTTTTTAAAGTCGCCTGATACAGTGGCGCAATCTTTTTACGCACTTGGCGTATAGCGAATTTTGGAGGTAGGAATCCGAGTCAGAGCCAAGGTTTACTTTGTCCTTCCAGGTACATAAATTTCATTATAACAACATTTCTGTCACACTTTCCATTTTAGAGATGGCGTGGTCGGTATCGGGTAAAGAATACTAGAAGTGCTATCTTTTTAAATCACCAAGGGGTTGTTGCAATATCGTCTGATGGGTTGTAAAGACTGTGGAGGGGCTTGCCATGACCAAACATGAGATCCTTCAGATTACAATGGATGTGTAAGGACAGAAAAGCCAGTCAAAGACACATATTAAAAAGACAATGTGAAAATAGTATTATGAAATTGTTAGTGGCAATCTCACGTTTGAAACCAGAAAAAGGGACTCACCGTTGCGTACTTGTAGTGTTTGATTTATGCCCTTCGATTTTATTACATGTATGTTGAAAATTCAGCAGGCTGGTGTGGTCCCAGTCTCTTGACAGTGAGCTTATAATTTTTTAAAGAAAATATCTTCACGTGACCAAAAAAGTAAAGCGAGTTTCCAGTCAGTATTCTACACAACTCATTGATACTACATATTAGGAAGAAAACATATTAAATTCTAAATTAAAGCTACCTCAATTCCATGATTGAATACACTTACACGTAAGTCTGTTTTATCATTTGTCCGATCTCTACACATAGAGCACAAGTGTTCACAGTACACAAGATATTATTGGTTGCTAACCCGCCCAAAACTTCATTCAACTCGTATTTCAAGTGTACACACAGTCTATCGAAGTCTGAGTCTGAGTCTGAGCCCAATGAAAAAACCCTATCCCAAGAACACGGCCTAGTTAAAGAAAACCCAGAGAGCTACAGAAAAAAGGAGGTTTTTTTGTTTGTTTGTTTATGATTTTTTCAAATTGTTTGTTTGTTTGTTTGTTTGTTGTTGTTTGTTTTTTGGGGGGGGGGCTCAGTCTTCGCTTTGCTCAGAACCCACGAGGGTGTGCGAACTTGGTGTCAATAGGTCAAGCAATGATTAGGCACATGGATGTGACTTCAGCCTCCGAGCCTAATAGGACCATCAGTTTCTTTATCTCGGCCTTGAACCATAGGCCTACAAGGTCAATAGCCAAGTGATTTTCAGTCTGTGGAAACATAACCGCCTCGGCTTAATGAATGATCAAAACAATTAAACTTCATTCTCCCCAACAGAAGGAGCGCCTGATTGGATAGTATATCTATAGTCGTAGCATCAGATCGATTTTCGATACAGCGGAAACCTGATATAACAGGGATGGTGGGAGTAGAGAAAATATCCTGTTATATCCGATCCCTGTTAAATCAGAAATGCAAGGAGAGTAAGCATTTATGTGGACTAATCCAGCTGTACTTATTCATGGGTAGTTTCCCTTGCCTCAAGTTCCCATGAACAGGGGTTTTGGCACCAACTTTCTCCTTGCCTCCTTAAACCACACCAGAAGAGCTTGGTCCACAGCATCTACATCGGGTAGTCTCATCTTCTTTCGATCCAGTGCAAACTTTCCATTGGAGTATGCTGCCACTATCTT
>NW_004797369.1:144753-146576 GCF_000002075.1 Aplysia californica
TTTACTTTTTACACATTATTAACGAGCCTTTGTCCCTGCTATAACCGATTGTACTTCGATGAGGCCCTGTTATAGCCGATAACTTTTAAGAGAGACAAAGAGTAGGAAAAAACAGGGATTTAAAAATCCCTGTTATTACCGGATCCCTGTTATTACCGGACCTGTTATATATGGTTTCCACTGTACAAACAATTGATTTCCATTGCAATGAACATACAAATTATTTCTACTACACTGCAGGAACAAATGATTTCCTTCACAAGTCATTTCTTTTGCATTGCATCATTTCCTTTGCAGTGTATGAATAAATCTCTTCCATCACATCCTTCGATCAAATCTTTTCCATCACATCGTATGATCAAATCATTTCCTTCTTACCGTAAAATCACGTCATTTCCTTCGCAGCTAAGCTGCAACCGCACAGCATCATGCGCATGTTGGAATTTGCCCGCATCGTTTCGTGGTACGATCCGGCCTCGGAACGACCTCGCACCTTCATGGACATGGACAAGCTAGACAGCGTTTTCTTCATGGTCTCCCTGAAGGTCAAGTTCAGCGAGGAAGTGTACAACCCCGCGCTGGAAAAGCGTCCCGCGCACATCAACTCGGAGGTCACGTTTCTCGGCAACATGAGTTTCACCAGCAAAGACCACCTGTACGTGGGTGAGAGCGGCGACAGCCATCTCCTAGAGGGAGACGCGCAGTTTGTATTCATCGACTTGATGAGCCGAAAACCCACGACACCACCCGATTGGTTCAGAGAGAAATACGCTCGGGAGGTACGAAGCGGCGGGGAGCCCTTGATCGTACCGACGCTTCACGTTCCTGAGTCAGTGACCGTCCTGGAGGACACGTACTCCATCGCCCCCAGTGACCTTGACCCCAACATGCACGTGAACTGGACCAACTATGTCAGACTCTACATGGACTCCCTCATCAAGTGGCACGTGCGAACCTATGGGTTCGAGACCAACGGAGACCCGTTCCGTCGCGTCAAGACGCTGCAGCAGAACTTCCGCGGGGAGTCGAGGCTCGGGGACACGCTGAACGTCTCCTTCTGGCAGAACAAAACCAACCAGGACAAGTTCCACTTCCTGGTGCGCAAGTCCTCGCGGGTCATCAACGAGTGCACGATGGAGTTTTATCCTCAGGAGAAGCGGAGTAGTAAATTGTGAATGTTACGTCTTTATCTTGGAGATAGATATAGATAGATATGTGTTTGTGTGTGTGTGTGTGTGTGTGTGTGTGTGTGTGTGTGGTGTGTGTGTGTGTGTGTGGCTACACACATATACACATACACACAGGAGAAACAAAGTAGTAAATTGTGAATGTTACGTCTTTGTACTGTGGATAGATAGATCTATATTTGTGTGTGTGTGTGTGTGTGTGTGTGTGTTTGTTTGTGTGACTGGCTTTGCTGAAGTGAGAGGTTACATGCCTGCGTTCACACTTACACGCAAATACACATACACACGCAGGAAAAGATAAAAATAGGGGCGATGCCACTGACTGTAGTGTCTTTAGGCCATTCCCAAAGGGGGGACATTTCTCGTTCTAATGCACAGTAGAATTGTAAATGGGCTGATCCAACATTGTCACGCTCATAACTGTACCTGATCTACGACAGGGAACTGCTGATTTTACTTTCCTAATCCTTACTATCGTCATTTTCCTCTATTTCTTTTGTATGTTTGTCACACTCTTGTGACCCGCTATTTCCAGAAATGGCAGAAGAATGTTGCCATTCTCTCCATCTCTTTCTCTGTCTCTGTCTCTGTCTGTCTCTGTCTGTCTCTCTCTCTCTCTCTCTCTCTCTCTCTCTC
>NW_004797369.1:147437-155346 GCF_000002075.1 Aplysia californica
TCTCACACACACACACACACACACACACACACACGCACACACACACACTCACTGACATACACAGACCCACACTTGCAAACAGTCATTGAATCGATATACAAAAATGGTAGTCTCACACCCCTGATCTGACAATGATCCACTGCACAGCCCTAAATGACGTATCAGAGCTACACTTCTCCCTCTGAGACCTAACATTGACAACACACTCTACGAAACATTACAGCAACTGCAGCAAACCTGCACTTATCACTACATGGCATTAGACAGAAGGGCGAGAGCCCAGCTGTTGCTGGATCAATAACAACAACAACAACATCAGTCTGACAATGACTAAATAGCTCATAGTGATGACAGTATGAAATAATATATGTATGCATGTTGATTCTTCCTTTGTCCTGTCGCTTTCATTAAATAGAACTGTATGCTTGCCTTGCTTCTTCCTTGTAGTCACTAAGACCAGTTTTAGTTAGAGAAAAGAGAAACACATCTATACAATAAAACTCAGCAGCCATTTTGTGCTTGGAAAATGATAGATGAATAGACGTGGGTGGTTGGCGGGTGCTCTGGTGTGGTTTGCTTCTTCTTTCCTATCAAACATATAATATCGTCCTTATCTCCCCTTCTTCTTTTATGTTTGTTACTCTCATGTAACACCTCTAATCTTCTGGCGCTCATATGACCTTATGCAGTTGCGAGCGTCGAAAAAACTCTACTAAAACTAAAAAGATGAATATACAGCAACCAAAGAAAAGATAAGATAATACTTTATTATCCCAGAGGGAAATATTTCTTGCCTGTACAGGACCGTAAAAACACATGCAGGTATACATAAAAATTCAAATGATATATTACTCTCATTAAAATTCAAATATATGAAAAGAGAAGTAAAGCTGACACATTGTACATTATATCAGATTAGATGCATCATTCAACCACAAGCTGGAGGGGGGTGAAAAAAAAGTAGATAGGACCTGTCAGTAGCTCCCTCTCACAATGGATGAGTCTATGTAATGTGTATTTTGTTTTTGTTTTTTTTTAAATTTTATTAATACCCAGTGTTTGTCTTCTTGCCTTATGTTTGTCTTTATATAATATTTGTAATGATAATGGACAAGCAACTGTGGTGTGGATTGTGGTTTCATTCCCATAATATTATTGCATCTCCCCTTTTTTAGTTTCCAAAGTGGTAACGTTAAAATTAAAATCTGCTAGGTGCAAGGGAACGATGTCTAATTCACGTGTGGGCTAAAATGAAGTTGCTTGTCCATCATCATTGCAATGTTAGATTGCCTTGTATGCGCCGCAATGCTTGACAATCTGTTTCCTGCCTTGTTCAAACATTTATCGTCCTTATCTCTCCTGGTTGGCGAGTGCTCTGGTGTGTTTTGCTCCTTCTTTCCTATCAGACATCTGTCGTCCTGATCTCTCCTCCTTTTGTGTGTGTGTTACTCTCTTGTAACACCTCTAATTTCGGCACTTACATGACCCTATTGTGTTGCAAGTGCCATAAAACCCTGACTAAAACTAAAGCTAAAACCTTCTTTTCTTTGTAACACCTCCAATCTTTAGATCTTTTGTGACCTATTTGTGTTGCAAGTGCCATAAAACTCCTACAAAATTTTAAAAAACTGAACAACCATTTTGTGCGTGTCAAAGGAAAGACAGACAGACCGACAGACAGACTGACAGACAGACCGACAGACAGACGGACGGACGGACAGACAGACAGACAGACAGACAGACAGACAGACAGACAGACAGCAGTGACAGAGGGAAAGAAAACAAGCAGGACCTATACCATCAGAATCTTCCACCCTGGATGTGATGTCAGTATTTTTTTTACTTTCTCTCCCATTTCACAATTACCTACTGCTATGTGTCCATGTTCTACTATATAATAATGTATTGATGCGCTGAACATGAATATCAACTTCATTTCCCTTCGCAAATTAATAGTTTTTCAAATATTTGATGGTTTTCAATGGAACTTCCTTTCTTCCCCCCACCCAGAAGTAAAAAAAAAATCTGGGGGAGTTACAGGGCGACATGCCCCCCCCCCCCCCACCCCCACACACACCCAATTAACCTATAATTTGATGTTTTGTAGCTAGCTAAGTTTGAAATTTTCTTGAAAATAATTGATTAACAACAGTTTTAGTTTTAGTCACAAATTATGTGTATGTGTGATCTGCAGCAAAAAAATACATACTACAGTTTGACCCCCCAAAACAGTGCGTCTGTGTGAGGGAGTGAAAGTAAAGATTTACCGTGATGCCAACCTATAGGTGAGACATCATGGTGAAATCAGGCGCTCGTCAAAATAACAAAACTGGAGAAACAGGCGTTTACCCGTCAGTTTGGCAATTTTTATCGAATTTTTGTTTTTTGGCTCAACCCCATTTATGTCCATATAAAAACATTTCAATGCAAATTTTACTGAAACTCGTTGATTAAAGGCACAAAATATGTCATTTTTTTGTATTCAAGCACTCTTTTTATCTATTAAAGTTACCAAACTTTGGAGGCCAATTTCTCGCTAACTTCAGCACTGAAAAAAGGCGATCTCACCTCTTTCAATTGTAAATATCTTGACTTTTATTTTAGATAGGTGGGTACTTTTTTCACTGAAAGCAAGGGAAATAAATAAGCTTTTAGGTGATACCAATAACTCCACATGCCCAAAAATTGTTTTACGTACACGCATGTTGATTAATTTTAAAGATGTAATGTCTTTTTCGTTGTATGCACATTGAGCATTTTTTTACAAAATGGAAATGTGCAATATAAATGCTATTCATTATTATATATAATAATGTGTACTCTGCGTTTGTTTTTCGTCATATCAATACCTGAATTGCTGCTGCTTCTTCTTCCCAATCAAACATCTATCGTCCTTATCTCCCCTCCTTCTTTGTTGTGTTTCTTACTCTCTTGTAACACCTCTAATCTTCAGCACTTATATAACCTTTTTATTGTGTTGCAAGTGCTGTAAAACTCCTACTAAAACTAAGAACTAAAATCTGAATTTTGGCCATCCTGCCTTACGTACGCCTTTATCCGGAAATGTACAGCTGTGTATGTGTTACTACGTACTGTGGAAACCATATATAGCAGGCCCAGTAATAACAGGGATCCGGTAAAAATGGGGATTTAAAAAATCACTCTTTTTACCGGATCCCTGTTATTACTGGGCCTGTTATATATGGTAAAAACATATGTAAACATATGTAAAAACAGTGATTTTTTAAATCCCCGGTTTTTCCTACTTTTTGTCTCTATTAAAAGTTATCAGCAATAACAGGGCCTCATCGGAGCCCATTCTGTTATAGCAGGGACTAAACTCGTTAACAATGTGAAAAAAGTAAAAACTAAGAGAGAGAGAGAGAGAGAGAGTAATGCAGTGATGGAGCAAGCCCACGCAAGACACGCCACTGCAAGCACACGCAGCGAGTGAAGCGAGAGAGGGCTGCGGGTGTGCTGCAGACTTCGATCTAGCCCTAAGTCAAGCTACACGCCCGTGTAATATGTCATGCGCAGGCCTGCCACACGACCAAAACCCTGTTTGTGGTACTTGTAGCAAGGGAAACTACTCATGAATAAATACAGCTGGATTAGGCTTCACAGGCTTATTTCCCTTGCATATCTGATTTAACAGGGATCCGGTATTCATCATTGCCTTTCTCCCCCTGGGGCAGGATATAGGCCATGAACAAACACTCTCCACCTTTCCCTATCCTGGGCTAGTCGCTTGATGTCACTCCACGTCTTCCCACTTTTCTGTACATCCATTTCCGTGACTCTTCTCCAGGTTCCACGAGGTCTTCCCCTTGATCTTTTACCCTGTGGGTTCCAATCTAATACTTTTCTTGTTGTGCAGTCCGGTATTACAGGACTTTTTCTCTGGTCCCACCATTCCTGTTATATCAGGTTTCCACTGGTTTCCACTGTATGACAATCTGTTAACTGCCTTGTTGTATTGCGCGCTACATAGTAATACTTCAGTGTGGGTGGTTGGCGGGGGCTTTGGTGTCGTTTGCTCCTTATCTCCCATTGTTCATACTATTCTCTCGTCCCCATCCTTCGTACTCCTTCTATTTTTCTTTGTATGTTTCTCTCTTGCGTCGCTTCTGATCTTCTGCGCTTTTTTATGATGTATTTGTATTGCAAGTGCCATAAAACTCTTACTAAGACTAAAACTAAAACAGTTCAAGGACATTCCGAGTTCAGATGTGCTTAAGTCTTTTTTGTGAGTACAGTGGAAATTGTCTTTTTTCAATATATATACATACATATATATATATATATATATAAAATATCGGTGGTATTTATACTCCCAGCAAGTACTATGCTATTTTTAGGCATTTTAAAATCAAAAGATGAAGGGTTAAGATTGTCAACATTTCCATTATGTGCAAAATTATGATATAATGTTATCCAATATACATATAGGTCTAGTCAAGTATTTATTGCACTTTTATCAAGATAGTCTTGAATATTGCTTTAAAGGTTAGATCTAATTTTTACATTTTTCCTAGATGCCTTGTTTTACTATCATCAAATAAATGATATTTTTACACTTTTCAATATGCTCAGAAATATTTTTCGTGTTTTTATTGTGCAGACTTTTTGCAATGTTCTCACATAATAATATTGTTGTGGAGTGTAGTTTATATATATATACATCAAAAGACATTACCTGATATTGTCATTTTATCAACGACCTGTACGGTTTTTAAAAATATGTTAATTGCGGGCGTTTTTGCAAGCTGTTCTCTAATATTGTCAATGAGTGCAATGTATACATCTCGTAAGATGTTCTCTAATATTGTCAATGAGTGCAATGTATACATCTCGTAAGATGTTCACTAATATTGTCAATGAGTGCAATGTATACATCTCGTAAGATGTTCTCTAATATTGTCAATGAGTGCAATGTATACATCTCGTAAGATGTTCTCTAATATTGTCAATGAGTGCAATGTATACATCTCGTAAGATGTTCTCTATTATTGTCAATGAGTGCAATGTATACATCTCGTAAGATGTTCTTTAATATTGTCAATGAGTGCAATGTATACATCTCGTAAGATGTTCTCTAATATTGTCAATGAGTGCAATGTATACGTCTCGTAAGATGTTCTCTAATATTGAAAATGAGTGCAATGTATACGTCTCGTAAGATGTTCCCTAATATTTTCATTGAGCGCAATTTGTACACTTCACCACAAGATGCTCCCTGATTTTTGTTACTTCTTTGACTTGTGCGTGGGTGGATGGCGGGTGCTCTGGTGTGGTTCGCTCCTTCTTTCCTATCAAACATCTATCGCCTTTATCTCTCCTCCTTTTTTATGTTTGTTACTCTCTTGTAACACCTCTAATCTTCGGCGCTTATATGACCTTATTGTGTTGCAAGTGCCGTAAAACTTTTACTAAAAAGACTCGCTTGTGCAAACTATCTGTATAATTTTGACGTCACTCTGTATTGAACTGTATTGTCAACAAGATTTTCTATTTTCAGACTTTACAAGACGCTGCATATTAATACTAGATCTTTGTCAAGGATTTTGCTTTGAAGACTTTATTGACTGCCTGTATGTGCTCTGTGTGATGTTGTTATCCTGTTGCTTGTGCTAAACACTCCGTACAGTCGAACGCGCACACATAGTGAAATCAGCAAAAAAATGGATGCATCAATTTTTTTCGTTTTGAATGAATTTTGCTATGTACATGTTTAAAGTACAAAGAAGTCGGTGTTCAAGAAAAGATTTTGGGATATGACAGTCTGAGCGTGTTCTGCTGAATGTGCATGTTCAATATGTACGTATTCAATACATGAATATGTGCGAATTTTGGGAGGATCTTTAATTTATTCTGTGTGTGTGTGTGTGTGTGTGGTGTGTGTGTGTATGTGTGTGTGTGTATGTGTGTATGTGTGTACAGGGTGTGTGGGTGTGTGTGTGTACTGTGTGTGTGTGTGTGTGTGTGTGTGTGTGTGTGTGTGTGTGTGTGTGTGTTGTCTGTATGTCTTTGTGTGTGTGTTCATGATGCGTCTCTGTATCTGCTTTACAATTTATACAACAAGAAATGTTCAATAAGAAGCCCTGTGGTAAGAAGATGATTGCGTTTCCTCATGTTGCGTCACATTATTCACAAGCCACAGAACTTTTGGGAGTGTGAGTGGTTGGTGGGTGCTCTGGTGTGGCTTACTCCTTCTTCCTTTCAAACATTTAGTGTCCTTAACCCTCCTCCTTCTGTCTGTGTACTTAATTAATTTCGTGCAACTCTTCTAATCTTCGGCACCTAAATGACCAATTTGTGTTGCAAGTGCAGTAAATCTCTTCAAGCCCCCTGGGCAGTGCCACAGACTGTAGTGTCTTGAGGTCATTCCCAAATGGGGGACATTTCTCGTTCAAGCATAGTTGAATTGTTAATGGGCCGACTCATGTCAAGCTCATAACTGTGCCTGATCTACAACAGGGAACTGCTGCTTTTTCTTTCCTAATCCTTACTATTGTCATTTTCCTCTACTTCTTTTGTATGTTTGTCACTCTCTTGTGACCTGCTATTTCCGGGGTGCAATGATAGTCGAAGCAGACCTTGTGCTGTTGGAGCTAGAGAGGAGAGCAGTCTAAGTCTCATTCCCTGTAAAGACGTCTCTGTTGACACCCACCCCTTGGCGCTCATATGACCTTATACAGTTGCGAGCGCCGTAAAACCCTCTACTATAAAAAAATATATATATATTTAAAAAACCTCTTCTCTAAAACTAATTTTTTCCCTCTGAATTCGAATTTGGCGTGTCCTTGCGTTCTAACACATAGGGTCCATGAGTTTGCGAGTCTGCTGACCGTTAAAAAAACAACCCAGCCAGCATGATAAAAGTTCAATAGATCCTTCGCCCAATACAAAAAGGGGTGCTGGGAAATATGGCCATGGCCTGTTTGAGTTGCAAGTGCCGTAAAACTCTTACTAAAGGTTGATAAGGGCGTGCGTTGAACCTATACCATAATACTCTTATTATAAAAAAAGAAAAAAAGTTGATGGTGATAGTGTTGTATTAATTAATGACTTGACGAATTGCGAAGGTCATGGCAATTGACTTTTCTGTCAGTGGAGATGGAAGGTGGGTGGTTGGCGGGTGCTGAGGTGTGGTTTGCTCTTCTTTCCCTTTCAAACATCTATAGTCCGATTAATTATAGTTCTCCTCCTTCTTTCTTGTTTATTGTTACTCTCTAGTAGTGACATCTCTAATCTACGACACACATTATAACCAAGACCTTTTTGTGTTGCAAGTGCCGTAAAACTCTTACCAAAGGTTGATAAGGGCGTACGTTGAACCTTTGCCACAATACTCTTCTATAATAAAAAAAAAAAAAAAAGAAAAAAGAATATTATGTCGATGGTGATAGTGTTGTTTGAATTAATGACTTGACGAATTGCGAAGGTCATGGCAATTGACTTTTCTGTCAGCAGAGATGGGAGTCCTTTGTTCCAGGTCCTCACCTTTCTCGCTCTCACCTTTCTCGCTCTCACCTTTCTCACTCCCACACCTTAGTTGAGAGCTGTTGGTGGGAATATTCATTATCATCGTAGCTAGAGTTTCACGCGGGTGGTTGGTGGGTGCTCTGTTGTGGTTAGCTCTTTCTTTCCTATCAAACGTTCATCGTCCTTGAGGGGCACAATGCTGGGCCGAACGGCTGAGTACATGTAGTAATTTCACTGTATCGTAGGATGACATCAGCTTAGTTGTATTGCTGTTTTGTTGTTTAGTTCTAGGGTCGGCTGGGGTAATAGGAGAATATGTACATAGCACAGAGCATGCTGTACAGCGTAGATTTATGTAAGCTAAGTTATAATAATGATAATAATAATAATACATGTAATAATAATAAAATAATAAAATAATAAT
>NW_004797369.1:156097-159383 GCF_000002075.1 Aplysia californica
ATTATTATTATTATTATTATTAATAGCATTATCATTATCGTCATAATCTTGTTTTTGTGTGTGTGTTTTTTGTAATTGATGTTGGTGTTTTTTTACAGCCCCGTCGACACAAATTAGATCGTTTAGGCTGCAGACTTCCGACCCTGCCTGCCAGGACCAATAACGTGGGACGAGAGGTACACATTACTTCAGCAGAAATATCTCTTGGTACTCGATTAGAAACTCATCTCCCCTCTTGGAAATCGAACTCGGGTCTCCTGCGTGTGACAGCGAAGAGCTTAACTGCTACACCACGTACAGACATTGGTTCATGTCATCTTAAGGAGAGGTTGCGGGTTCGTGGGTTCGAGCCTCAGCTCGGTCCGACGTTGTGTCCTTGGGAAAGACACTTTACACGAATTTCCCATTTGGCTCGGTCCTTTCGGAGATGGACGTTAAACTCGGAGGCCCCAGCTCTTAAATAACCTAATAGTGTTGATAGGGGCGTTAAACCTATACCATTTCACAATTTTTCACCATCTTATGGACATTGGTTCATACCTTCTTTATTATATTATTATGTGAATAGTTTTTGTTGATCTAGAAAGTATTAATTAAGCCTAAATCGATTGGGCATGTTCTGAGAAGAGAACCAGACTCTATTGTGAAGACTGCCCTCCACTGGACACCGGAAGGACTTCGCAAAAGGGGAAGACCCAAAGTGACCTGGAGACGCACAGTAGACTAGAGTCTGAAATGAAGTCCTGGAATAATTCGTGGGGGACGTTGACCAAGATGGCCCAAAACAGACAGAGCTGGAGATCCTTTGTTGCTGTCCTAAACGCCAGATGGCGTAATGGGTGGTAAGTAAGTAAGTAAGTAAGTAAGTAAGTAAGTAAATCAATGCTACACCGAGAGAAATCATGCTGAAATTGTCGTCTGTGATTATGATGTAGTCAAAGAGAATCTTTGGTGAGTGGTAATGAAGGCGCTTCGGTGTTCTTCGCAGGGGGGAGACCCGAGTTCGATTCCTGAGAGGAGTGACGTTTTATTGAGTAATTCGACAGTCTTTCTGCTAGGATGTTGTATCCCTTTCATGTTGTATCTTTTCCATGTTGTATCCCTTTCATGTTGTATCCCTTCCATGTTGTATCCCTTTCATGTTGTATCCCTTCCATGTTGTATCCCTTCCATGTTGTATGTCTTTCATGTTGTATCCCTTCCATGTTGTATCCCTTTCATGTTGTATCCCTTCCATGTTGTATCCCTTCCATGTTGTATCCCTTTCATGTTGTATCCCTTCCATGTTGTATCCCTTTCATGTTGTATGTCTTATGTTTCCCTTTCATGTTGTAAGCCTTTCAGCCAGCCCGGGTTGGCCCTGACAGGAAGGCTCGGAAGCCCACCGACTTCTTAAATTATGATTTTATCGACAGTGGCGGTGGGTGGACCAAAAGGTGGGTGGGGCTTCAGTTGCTTCCACTTCTTTACCACCAAACAGCAAGCAATAAGAACAAAACATTCCGGATTTTTCTATACTCACGGCGAGCCACGGTATTTTGAGCACCATTCAAACGAGAAGAGCCACCGTTGTCTTCCTTTTCTTTATTCTATGTTAAATTCTTCTGGATTTAAAGAAGAAACCGTTTCACCTCCAAATTTCTCTAATTAATGTTCATCTGATGAAAACGTTGACTCAAACTGGTTTTGATGAAATTAAATAACCGTTAAACTCAACAGCACACACACAAACATGCACGCAAAGCACAACCGTCTATGAGCTGGATTAGACCGTGTAGTCGTGGAAAGTAGAACGCACCTAACCAAAGTCCAATGGATGCATAGGAAACTGTGTCACTAGGAGGAAAGTGTGTCGTAAACTTTCACTCCATTGTCAGGGCTAGGAGAGCGTAAGCCCTGTGTGCAGTGTTATTTTGTTTCAAGTCTTCTACCTTTTTTACAAGAGGGGTTTCATTAATAAGAGCCGTGGGAACGGAGTCGTCCTTTGCTAAGCTCTAAAGCCATTTGATTGGCTGTTAGGTTACTATAGTTGTAAGCGGCAACAACAGTGATTGGATAAACGAGCAAGCCGCTTAGTCAATCACGCTGTGTTCATTGCGTGCGAGCATAACGGTATCAACCGCTCATTTCGTTATTTTCATTTGCTTTGGGATAGAGTTTGGGGTGGGGGTGGGGGTGGGGAGAGGGCCCAAGCCCGTGAGCCCTTCACTATCCACCGCCACTGATTATAAGCTGTCTTGATGGAAGACTAAAAACATTGCAATTATAATGCTAAGCCTACACTGCAAAAAGGAAAATTGCGCGAAAGAATCGTGACAAGAATCGTGACCAAATATCGTGTCTAGAATCGTGACAGCGCTCAATATCAATATACAACATGCACTAACTGTTCACCGAGAGTGCATTAATACGGGGTGCACACTACAGCTGGATCGGGCCGATCGCCCGACTCGATCGCCTGAAACTGAAAACAGACACGTTTGTTTTTGAGGCGATCGAGTCGGGCGATCCCATTCTTCGTCGTGGGCACCCCGTATAAGCAGACATGGGAATCTACAAGATCGACTGTCCTTTATCTACAGACTCCGCCTCTCCCCCTCCCCACCCCCTTTTCCTAGAGATCTGATGTGACTTCTTGTGGTTTTTATGTACGGTAGTTTTAATTACCGACTATGCAAGCTGGGTTTTTTTTTTTTCTTTCTTTCTTCCTTTCTTTCTTTCATTTTGTTTTGTTCTCTTGGTTTTTCGTTTGTTTGGTTGCTTTTTGTTTTGTTTTTGTTTTCTTTTGTTTTTGGTGTATTTTTTATGCCATGCCAACAGTGAATTATTAGCAAAGATTGTACAAAACAATATCTTTGTTACTAGTGCCCACTCTAAAGATAACATGTCATTGTCGGAAACTGTAAGTAAACTATCTGTGCTATCATCCCTCGATCACGCTCACATTTTTTTTCTTCAAAAGGAAAGAAAGAAGGCTTTAGAACTTTTTACTTCTCTTTCTTTCTCTCTTTGGCCATTTTCTTAGCTCCTCCCTTGTCTCTTTCTTCCTATCTTTTCTCCCTTTCTCTTTTTCATAATATATAAACAGACACACACATACCTCTATCAAATAATACAGATAAATCAACAATATAATAACAAATTCATTAACATAACATGAACATAATTTTTTTTTTATACACGTACATTTTAACCATTTATATAACGTTTTGAATGACTATATTGTTCGCGAATGAAAGGGGCATATTGACGGACAATTACATTCTATTAATCATGCCAACATCCC
>NW_004797369.1:160750-163748 GCF_000002075.1 Aplysia californica
CCCACACACACATAAGGATGGAAATGGTCGCTTTTAAGGACAAGCGGGCTAACCCAGATTTCGGGGGTTTCCAGAAATCTTGACCTACCCCAAAAGTGGGCATTGCCCTTCCTATAGGAGAAGTTTGGTTTCATTGGGGTGTATATTTGTTTGGTTATAGAGAAAACTCTCCTTGTATTTCAAAGAGACTAAAGAAGGATTCAAAAACTTTAACTTCGATTTTCTCAAAACAGCATTTGTAAGGAGTGCTGACAAATGAGTTACTTCTCGCATTCCACAAATGGAGATATTGGCTAAAAATGAACACGGGTCAAATTTGTAGATTCTCCTATTGATGCCATACCCTTTAAGTAAAGCATGCCTTTTATTATTTCATACTTATAAATTGTAAAAACTTCAGCTATAAGTGTGATGTATCTAGATCTGTTTCCTTAGCCTTAAGGCTTGAATCCGAGAAGTTAACTCATTTTGTCAGCACACTTCACATTTATCGGAAACGCCCCCTTGTGCTTGAAAACAACCAAATGGGAAGTGGCTGCTTTTTCACGCGCTTGTCTTATACAGGTGGCAGTCAGAGCACGTTTGGCCTTACGTTACGCTCTGAGGACGCGATGGGCGTTGCAAATGGTCAGGGAAATATTTTTTTTTATATAGCACTTACCCGACCATCGTCTGTACATTATATGCGTTTATATATGGTACTTTCACAACAAATATCTGTATTTATAGTAATTTTGCAACAAAGAACTGTATTTATAGTAATTTTGCAACAAAGAACTGTATTTATAGTACTTTCTCGACAAACTTCTTTGGTAGTGTCTACGTTCTCTAACTTTAGAGAACGTATACAAGTTGTCTACGTTCTCTAATGTTAGTAGAGAACCTAAAAATAGCTCGCTCGCTCTATCTAACATGGAAACGAGTCGATATTGCTGCTTCCACAATGCTTACTCTTTATTTTCGAAAGCTATTAAGTTTACTTTCGCGAAATTAAAATGCTCGCGAAAGTAAAGCTGTCTACAGTATCGCATCTTACCTTTACAGCGACGTTAAACCCCTAACAAGCAACCAACACCTTCTATCATTCCATCGAGCTGACACCAACGCCACCCCCCCCCCCTTTCATAATAATATGTTGTAGGCCTACACTTTTCACCCAAGGAAGGCGCACTCTGATCCCCCCCCCCCCCCCCCCCCCTAAAACTTTGAATAAGTCACTGGAGATCAGTAATTAGTATTTAGAAGATATTTGCAGTTTACATGCGATTTCGTATTCCCACCTCAAAGCCAAGGTAAGCATAATATGTGATACAACGTGAGAGACCATAAATGATACCAAATTCACATGTGCGGAAAAATATTGCCGATTTGTTGTGTGATGTGACATCACTGTCATGAAATCAAATCACGAGGATCAAGGTCATGTCAGTCATATCAACGCTAGGTCTACGATAGGCCTAGATGGCTAGATCTAGTGCATGAAAAAACCCAATTCAATGAGTGGACTGGCGGACCTATTTGATGTAGATCTAACGACACAATATAATGTAAACCAATTGGAAAAAAAAAGAAAAATTGAAAAGTAGCCTAGCCTTATCCGGAAGTTCAAATAGGGCCCTACAGGCTTAATATTGTTACTTTTTTTATTCGTTAGAGAACGTCGACATCTTGTATACATTCTCTAAAGTTAGAGAACGTAGACACTTGCAACTTCTTTAATTGTGTATTTATAGCACTTTCACGACAGAGATATATATTTATAGTACTTTTGCAACAACGATCTGTATTTATGGCACTTTCACGACAAAGATCTGTACGTTAGGTATTTAGAGAAGTTTCACAACTAACTTCTATTCAATATGTATTTATAACATGAGCACTTTCGAGACAAAGATCTGCTTTTATGGCACTTTCACGACAAACCCTTATACTTATACATTAGGTATTTTTAGCATTTTCACGACAAAGATCTGTACATTACGTATCTTTAGCACTTAAAATTTCACGACAAAGATCTGTACATTAGGTATTTTTAGCACTTAAAATTCCACGACAAAGATCTGTACATTAGTTATATTTAGCACTTAAAATTTCACGACAAAGATCTGTACATTAGGTATTTTAGCACTTTCAAGATAAAGATATGCATTCATGGCACTTTAAAGACAAACTTCTATGCATTATTATTTTATGGCACTTTCAGGAAAAAAGATAATTATGTACATGTATTTGTTGCACTCTCACGACAAAGATCTGTATTTATAGCATTTTTATGACAATCCTTTATATGTGAGGCAGCGTAGTGGAATCAGGCTCTCGTCAAAATAATCAAAATGAAGAAACTTGCATTTTTCCACCGGTTTGTGAATTTTTATTAAAATTTAGTTTTTTTGGCTCAACACCTTTCATGCTCATTAAAGAACTCATTTCTGTGTGGATTTTCCAGAAAAACGTTGATTAAAGGCACTCAAAAATGTGAATTTTATTTTCTCTTACAACGGACTCTTAAGCTAAGGAAATATCTAATCTTTGGCGGGCATTTTCTCACCTCTAAAAACAGGTGACCCCCACCTCCTTCATTCACAAATATATCGACTTGTATTCTAGATAAATGGATATTTTTTCATCCATATAAAGACAAGTGAACACGCTTTAAGATGATACCAATAACTCTACATGCCCGAAAATTGACGAGAGCCTGATTCCACCACGCTGCCTCACATATTGCATTAAATCTAGATCTAGGCCTTTTTAACTCTTTTACGACAAAAGTCTTCTCATTACGTATGTTTAGCACTTCCATAAAAACGATTTATTTTATAGCACTTTTACGACAAACGTCTATATAAAATTTAGATTATTGTTTTTTATATTACTGCGTGTGTATGCATGAATGTGCGTGCACTCGCGCGATCGTGTGTGTGAGGGAGGGAGTTTGAGTGTGTGTGTGTGTGTGTGTGTGTGAGAGAGAGAGAGAGAGAGAGAGAGAGAGAGAGAG
>NW_004797369.1:163848-165632 GCF_000002075.1 Aplysia californica
ACCAAACAAACAACATACTTACACAAAGAAAGAAAGAAAGAAAGAAAGAAAAACAGAAACAAACAAACAAACAAAAAAAAGGAACCCCAAAAAAGACTAAAAGGAAGAAAGTAAAAAAAAAGAGACAAAAAAAATAAAAAGAGGAACACATTAATGAAAAGAAGAAGGCAACACATCTATCAAACCAACCCCCATCACCATCTAGCGGGGTGTAGTCTACAAGCTAATTGGTACGACAGAAAGAAAGAAAGAAAGAAAGAAAGAAAGAAAGAAAGAAAGAAAGAAAGAACGAAAGAAAAAGAAAGAAAAAAATGGACAGAAAAAAAGCAACAGATCTATCAAACCGACCCCCATCACCATCAAGCGAGGTGATCAATCTCATCAGTATTAGCGACAGTCAATCTGTTCGGAGCCTCTAGTTGGTCCAACCTTCTTCTGGGGATCATCATATCATGTCGGGGTGGAAGAAAGAAAGAGAGAAACAAACAAACAAACAAACAGACAAAAGAAAGAAAGAATGAAAGAAAGAACAAGAAAGAAACAAAAAGAAACAGATTTAGATCTATCCTCCCAACCCTCATCACCATCTAGCGGGGTGTAGCCTACAAGCTGATTGGTATGAAAGAAAGAAAGAAAGAAAGAAAGAAAGAAAGAAAGAAAGAAAGAAAAGAAAAAAAGACAAAAAGAAAGACAAAAAAAAGAAACAAAGATAAAAAGAAAAACATGGACAGAAAAAAGCAACAGATCCATCCAACCGACCCCCATCACCATCTAGCGAGAGGTAGCCTACAAGCTGATCAGTATTAGGGACAGTCAATCTGTCCGGAGTCTCTGGTTGGTCCAACCTTCTTCTGGGGATCATCATATCAGGGCTCGCTGGCTCGGAAATAAAACGACTTGAATGCGGGACGCGACATAAAATGACTGTCTGATTAACGCAGTCCAGTACTGGGACAGAAAGGGGGTGGTTCTTAGATACAGAGCGATAATGTATGAGAGAGGCCTGTTTTCTGGTGAGAGAGAGAGAGAGAGAGAGAGAGAGAGAGAGAGAGAGAGAGAGAGAGAGAAAGGAGGTAACAAAGGAAAAAAGAAAGAAAGAGAACTACAAAGTTCCGTGGTCTTTTTTTCGGCAGGAAAAACTGAAAGCTAAGGTATGACACTTCAGAATGTTTTCAATTATTTTTTTGTAAGTGTTTTACCGCGCTCACAACTACATAAGGTCATATGAGCGCGGTACATGCCTAACATTTTCAGTTGGTGGGAAATTTCGAATTTTGCTCGAGTGGGACCACCAAGGGATCTTTAATGTGCTCAACTTGCACAGGGGCCTCCTAGATTTTTCGCCCTTGTCCGAGAAGGCTAGGTGTAGATCTTTCCTACCAAAAGATCAGGGGTGTGGCTGAAAGACAGCAGTAAGAAGGAGCCAAGGAGAAGCAGTAGAAAGGCTGCAGAAAGAGTCAGGAGACATGAGGAGGGGGCAAAAGAGGTGAGGGTGTGGGAGGTAGAAAGTGGAGATGAAAGCAGACGACAGAATATTGCTTGAGAACAGGAAACGAGGTGAAAGGAGACAATTTTAAGAAGAATTTTATTGTTTGGTCTCTGCACAGATTCGAACCCGGGAACTTTGAATGAGGGGCGAACACCTCAACTTCTAGGCCACGAGAGCCCCGCAGAACGTTTATAATAGCTTCCGACAATGGCACGGCGTGTTATCTTTGGCGAGGACTTTTCAGAATTCAGTCTGCCGCGAAAGTGCACAAAAACAACAGCCCCACCCCCCACCC
>NW_004797369.1:165946-167154 GCF_000002075.1 Aplysia californica
AGAGAGTGTGTGTGTGTGTGTGTGTGTGTGTGTGTGTGTGTGTGCATGTGTGTGTGGCCAAAGTTAAGTGTCATTGCTGCCTGCATAATATAATAATAATTTCATGACATTGTTATTATTATTATTTTTCCTCGCTTTTTTCGGTCATGCGTTGCCCCGGATTTTAAAAATATTTTCTTTCACTTATGGGATACTATGTGTAACCCTGCATGTTCTGAACTGCTATTCTAAGGATTAGAAAGATAAGATAAGATGCACTTTTAAGCCCATCAATGCTAGGCCCGTTAATTGAGTGATGAGGCAAGTCTTCTACTTCTAGTACAAGTAAAAGGACATTCCTGCGTTTCGTAGATTTAAGTTTAGAGAGATAAAAATAATATATTGCAGGCTTTTTAATTAAAAAAATTTTTTTTAGTAGTTTGGTATGGTCGTTGTCTCCACCGACAGCCCATTAACCGTCAAAAATCTCACCCCACAACTACAAGGACAGTGATCTGATCTCGCAGAGACGATCCGACGTTTGTGTTAACGAAACTTAGCCCTCGAGATCTCATGCAGACCTCCAAACTTTTTTCCCCGCCAGCCTCTCGAACTTTTGGGTCGATAGTGCCGTAAAACACCTACTCAATCAATCAAACCACTCGAACTTGTAGGGTTAAGTCAAGAAAACCTTATTACCTACCTTTAGTGATTGAAAATGAAACGAACTCGAAATATTCAGAAATAAGGCCAAGAGAGAAAAAAAGAAGTTTCCAAAGACTCTAAGTAGTCTAAGGCTGTGGAAATTACCAAACTTTGACGCCGTTTTCTCGCCAGTTTCACCACTGAAACCAGGCACCCCTGACCTTTTTCTGTCGCAAATATTTCGACTTCTATTCAACATAGATGTTTGGGTTTTTTCCCAATAAAAATCAAGGCAGATGAATAGGTTTAAGTTGATGCCAATGACTACCCGATATACCCAAAAAATGTCGAGCGCCTGATTCCACCTCGTCGCGCCACATTAACGAAATCAATAATAAGTAGAAGAACACAATCAATAATAAGTAGAGAACACAATCAGTAATAATAAATAGAAACACAATCAATAATAAATAGAAGAACACAATCAATAATAATAAATAGAAACACAATCAATAATAAATAGAAGAACACAATCAATAATAATAAATAGAAACACAATCAATAATAAATAGAAGAACACAATC
>NW_004797369.1:169089-171961 GCF_000002075.1 Aplysia californica
GGGGGTCCCGTGTAAAATTGTTTAATAAAAGAAAGAAAAAAAGAAGAAAAAAGGAGAAAAAGAACTATTTAAAACACTGCATACAGTACACGTTTAAAAATGACGGCATCATTTCTTGTATTATATAATACTATTTGTGAAGTAGCGTGGTGGAATCAGGCTCTCGTCAATTTTTGGGCATGTAGAGTTATTGGTATCATCTTATAGCTTGTTCACTTGTCTTTATTTGGATGAAAGAATATCCATTTACCTTGAATACAAGTCGAGATAATTGCGAATGAAGGAGGTGGGGGTCACCTGTTTTCAGAGGTAAAATTAGTGAGAAAAATGGCCGCCAAAGATTAGCTATTTCCCGAGCTTAAGAGTCGGTGGTAACAGAAAATTGACGTTATTTGTGCTTTAAAAATCCACACAGAAATTAGTTATTTAATGGGCCAGAAAGGTGTTGAGCCAAAAAACAAAAATTTGATAAAAATTCACAAACCTGTGGAAAAATGCAAGTTTCTTCACTTTGATAATTTTGACGAGAGCCTGATTCCACCACGCTGCCTCACATATAAAGCACTGCATATTATAGTACACGTTTAAAAGGGACGGCATCATTTCTTGTACTATATTTTATAATACTATTTCTTATTTTTCTTTCAATAACTTTCTCTTGTGTTTTCTCCGCAGAGGGTATGGGTTGCCGGCAAGTACCTGGCCAAAAGTTCGACTTGTTGTAAGTTGGCGGTTTGGCGGGGAGGTCAAGGTCCCTCCGCGCGTCTTGTCATCGTGGTTACTGGCTTTGGTGAAGGTGGTGCTGGTGCTGGTGCTTCTGGGCGTGGTCGTCGTCGGCATTTGTCGTCATCATCATCATCATCATCAAAATCATCATCATTGTTATCATCATCACCGTGGCTACGTTTTGATTGCCACGACTTTGTATTCAACGTGGTATAATCTATTCTTTGTTGTTGTTGTTGTTGTTGTTGTTGTTGTGTGTTTGTTTTGTTGTTGTTGCTGCTGTTTAGTTTCGGTTGGGGGGTTTTTGAGTTCGCTGTTGTGGGGGGGGGTTGCTTTTCAAATTCACACAAAAATGAGCCTAGATTGTAACACAATTCAGACAAAAGCCTTTGTTAGCACCATAGAGAGGTGTCGTGTAGACCTACATTATATGTATCAATTGAGAACGAGCTAAATAAATAAGTTTGGAACAAGTTTTACGGCGTCAGCAACTGCATAACGTCACTGTCGTAAGCTATCCACTTAAGTCCAAATTTAGAGAATTTTCGATTTTTACACTCTCCAAAGCTCTACCAAGGATGGGCCTTTCAACATCACCAAGATGCAGTTTAATGTTGTGGTGAAGGCTTACGATTTTCTAGCTTTTCATTTTTCCCAAAATAGACAAAACAACAAAAAACGTGTGTGTGTGTGTGTGTGTGTGTGTGTGTGTGTGTGTGTGTGTGTGTGTGTGTGTGTGTGTGTGTGTGTGTGTGTGTGTGTGTGTGTGTGTGTGTGTGTGTGTGTGTGTGTGTGTGTGTAAAAAGTAGGCTACCCAAATGGACATAAGTGGATTGCTTGCCGCACAAACGATACCATGAGCGCCTGTCAAAATAAAGGAAACATGGTAGAACACCTTGAACAAACTGTCCCCGTCGTTTTACGCAAGAACAATTCTGAAATTATGCAAACTGAGCCCAAAAATGTTAAATTATGCGATTCTGTTGATTTTAACAAAGAATGATAAAGGAAAATAGTAAGAAATTATACAAAAAATGATCAAATTTTGCTAAATTATGCGGGATGCAGAAAACCCAGGAGACAGAACAAAGGATCATGTTTTATCCCAGGGGGTCGTAGACGCATTAAGTCACACTTTTTAAAAAATATACAGAGGAGTCCACTTAAACCGAAAGCATTAGTTAATCCGAAAACAGCAATAAACCGAAAATATATAAAGTCCCCGAAATTTTTAAAAATTATCCTTCTACTTGAGTGACTTCTCTATCTCCCCTCCCCCTGTAAAAAAAAAAACCCCAGCAACAACAAACAAACAAACAAACAAATAAAAAACAAAACAAAAAAACCCCGGATAAACGGAAGGAAATTCGGCAGTCCTGCTGCGCAGACTTCGGTTAAGGGGACTCTACTATAGAATCTACGTCACCAAGTGGTGGAATCAGATGCTCGTCAATTTTATGACACATGGAGCTACATGTATTGTATCGTGAAAATCTTCTTCATTTGTCTTGATTTTGCCTGAAAACAATGTAAAATCCACAAAGAGTTTGTGCTACAGTTAATACCATCTCACTGTAACCTGTTTGGAAATTAGCCACCTGACTTTTCAGCACCAAAAAAAAAATAAAAAGGGCGTCACCAGAGCAACCTGAACAAGACAAGCCTCTCGCTTGACTGTCCCACAGGCCAGAACCATTATCTAAATGGGGTCACAAGCAAAGTGGAAGGAACAACACACCCAACCACACTTCAGCCAGGATGATCCGGTCACTTTTAATTTTTCAGCACAAGGGGGCTATCCCGAAAAATGCTGTTTTGAGAAAATCGAAGGTAAAGTCTTTGCCCCTTGTTCAGTTTCTTTAAAAGCCAAGGAGGGTTTTCTCTGTAATTAAATAAACATACACACCCATGAAACCAAACTTCTCCTATAGATAGGGAGGGCAAAGCCCACTTTTGGTGTAGGTCAAGATTTCTGGAAACCCCCGTAATCTGGGTTAGCCCGCTTGTCCTTAAAAGCAACCATTCCTAACTACTACAGATAACTCATCACTGTCAAGAGCAGGAAAAGGAATAAAATATGGAATGAAATAAACAATTATTGTTCTGTTAAGACGTAGAACACACGGACACAAACGACTGAGAAACC
>NW_004797369.1:173208-174871 GCF_000002075.1 Aplysia californica
GGGGGGTAAGAAACTACCCTTGAAAACTATGTTCTAAATCGGATGGAAGTACATATTATATACTCCCACAGCTCTATGTCAAAGAGATATCTCCATAAAGGTTGAAACATTGTTAGCCAATACAATGCTTTAAAGTAGTTTTGAGATGATTTCGCTACTTTCTTCAAAATGTTCATTTCCTGACTTTAAAAGCTAAAAACTCAAAAATCGTTCGAGTTCGAGATAAAGACATTCCATTTGGAGGGTAGGTGCACCATGCAATTCCAAAAAAACCCAACACTAGCTTTTTCTAATTTTTGATTAAAAAATATTTTTAATGATTTTTTTTTTTGCTTGTCTATTTTGACTATTTTTCTCATTCGCCTATATGCACATCTTCTAAAAGTTACACCATTAGTAATTTTTCAATTTCAAGAAAACCTAGTGCCATTTTCTTAAGGTTTGTAGGCAGATTACAAATAATATGTAGTTAGTTCATAGCTGAGATAGCATGGATGGTTTTTGAGTTTTTTAGCTTTTGAAAATTATCTTTCAGATAGCTCCATTTCACTCTAATTTGCCAGTTCCCTGATTAGGTAACTGGTAATGATTCTCATAACTGAATATTTTAAATCTTTGAATGGAATACTTTGAGAAAATGAGATAAAACAAGTAATTTTACAGCTCAATTGTAGATTGTGACGCTTAGAAGTAGACTAGAATCTAGTAGAGAATACACCATCAGTGACTGATGCTTTCTTTGAGTAAAAGTTCTGTATGGTATCAGCACACAGCCTCCCCAGTTGCCGAAAATGCTCTTTTCAATTTCAAATTAAACTTTTATTATTTCAACACTTAGTCTGTTTTGTTGCTGAAAATACATGTACATATTATTTCTTTTTAATGCAAACTTTTATGATTTCAACACTTACTCTGTTCTTTCGCTGAAAATATATATTATTTCTTATTATTATTTCTTTTTAATCCAAACTTTGATGATATCAACACTAACTCTGTTCTTTCGCTGAAAATATTATATATTATTTCTTTTTAATCCAAACTTTTATGATTTCAACACTTACTCTGTTCTTTCGCTGAAAATATATTTAATATCACTCCTTTCAAACTTTTATTATATCAACACATAGCCTCCTCTCTTGCAGAAAAAAAAATATTTTAAAAATCATTTTTTCTTCTTTTTATAACAGTTCTTTGATATCAGCACACAGCCTATTACTGAAAATGCATAATAATTCTTTCTTTTTTTTTTTTTTATTGTCAATGATATAAATATACAGCCTCTCCTGTCGCTGAAAATGCATAATCTATATTTCTGAAAAAATTAAAAGTTCTATATTAAAATACAGTCTCCTGTGTTGCTAAATGCAATGTGGGATTTTAAAAATATATAAAAGTTATGTGATATCAACAGTGATATCAACTGTTGCTAAATGCAATATGGGATTTTAAAAAATTAAAGGTATGTGATATCATCAACAGTGCAACCTCCTCTATTGCTGGACAAGCCTTTTATTATTTTTCTTTCTTTAAAAAAAAAAAAAAAAAAAAAAGTTCTATGATAACAACACACAGACCTAGCCTCCACTTTTGCTGAAAATTCTTATTCTTTTTGTTGTTGTTGTTTTGTTTTTCTTTCTTTTTCACGTTTGATTTTTTAAGGTCA
>NW_004797369.1:179487-186324 GCF_000002075.1 Aplysia californica
GGAAAAAGAGGCTAAAACAGCACCTGGACATGGATGGCTGGTGCCTCTATAAATAAATCATTGATGGTCAGGTCATGTCAGGTCAGGTCTTCCTCTTCCACTTACACACTTTTGTTGGTGGCTGATTTTTCTAATAAAAACATTTTCTTTTTTTTTTAAAGTTTAACCCTATCCGTACGATCTGGGGTCATTTAAATTGTACCCCCGGGGTTGTATTCTTCTTCACATAATTTTTAGAATTCTTCTAGTACGAAAATCTCTTTGAAACTTTCAGTATTAATTCTCAAAAAATCATTTTGACAGACTACTATGCAAAGCCTACGGATCGGATTAACGAGTAAATTTCCTCTTTGGAAAGTGGTGGCACAGAGTACCCCACGTCGTATGAATACAATAGTAAAACACGACATACGGATAGGGTTAAGTAAGTGTTTTACGGCACTTGCAACACAATAAGTTCATATAAGCACCGAAGATTAGAGGTGTTACAAGAGAGTAACAAATACAAAAAAGAAGGGAGGGGAGATAAAGACAATAGACGTTTGATAGGAAAGAAGGAACAAACCACACCCGAGCACCCGCTAACCACCCACAATAACAACCAAAAAAACCTGAGGAGTAAATTTCATCTCTAACAAGCGTCAATCAACAAAACAATCCAGAAAAGACTTTGCTGCGATATCTTCAATAAAACAATAGAAGCGTTTATTTTGTCCAAATGCGTACAAAGTATCCCATTTGCGGAGAAGGAAAAAACAGAAGCAGGGAATAGGCTGTACAAAAACTTGCATCAATGCTCATCCCATGGACGGAAACATTGCGAGTTATCCACAAGTAAAAGAATAGATCAAACAAAACAAAACATACTTCAAATACATGAATGAAACACTCGAAAAAAACCCAACCCACCCCCCCCCCAAAAAACAAAAAACAAACCCCAAACCCAAACCCATTGCAACTGAACATTGTATCTGTGGAAAAATCATCATCTTCATACATCTATATTTGTTACTCCTAAATTTTTGACAAAGGAATGAAATTTTAAATCAAACTGCTCGGTGAGATGTTTTTAGTTTTAGTGAGAGTTTTACGGCACTTGCAACACAATAAGGTCATACAAGTTACGAAGATTAGAGGTGTTACAAGAGAGTAACAAACATAAAAAAGAAGGAGGGGAGATCAGGATGAAAGATGTTTGATAGGAAAGAAGGAGCAAACCACACCAGAGCACCCGCCAACCAACCACTGGGTACCACATGAAAATGAAAGACAGGCACACTTCACAGAACAGACATGTATGTATAATATACATATAGACATACATATAACATAACCAACTGCTGTATCACAGAATAACACTTTTACACATACTGCGTAGATAAATATTATATAATTTTTTACATACATTTTTTTATTTTTAGTAAGAGTTTTACAGCACTTGCAACACAATAAGGTCATATAACTGCCGAAGATTAGAGGTGTTACAAGAGTAACAAACATAAAAAAGAAGGAGAGAAGATAAAGACGAAACACGCTTGATCGGAAAGAAGGAGCAAACCACACCAGAGCACCCACCAACCACCCACACTGAAGCACATTCATGTGTGTCAGCTTCAAAGAGCTTCCTCAGACCCACCCAGCTTGAGAATAAAAGGAAAACATACACAAAGAGTCGGGAAAACCATGCTGGTTCTCACAGTTTAAGTTAAAAAACACTAAAATAACATTATTCGTTACAAAACTAATTTTGTACCTTTCTTAGTATTTCTTATAGATTTGAGAAATTTACTTCATCTTGTCCTTGCGCGTTCATATGACCCTACTAGTATGTAATTGTAAGCGCTGTAAAACTTTAACCTATCTTAAACCAAACATCACTTCCCCTATGGTTGGCCTGTAGAACAATGTACAGTTCTCTTATATAAGGGAGCAGGAAAACAGCAGACAGCTTGCTCAACGGGAGGTAACTCCGAGGTAACTCCTGAACTCGAAACAAAAGCCACCACAAAATCTTATCTCCCTTGACTCACGCCAGATGCACATAAGATACAAATTGGTCCCTTTTAAGCACAAAAGGGCTATCCCGAAAAATGCTGTTTTGAGAAAATAGAAGATAACGTTTTTGCCCCTTGTTCAGTTTCTTTAAAAGACAAGGAGAGTTTTCTCTATAACCAAACAAATATACACACCAATGAAACCAAACTTCTCCTATAGGTAGGGCAATGCCCACTTTTGGTGTAGGTCAATATTTCTGGAAACCCTTGAAATCTGGGCTAGCCCGCTTGTCCTTAAAAGAGTGACCAATTTCAGTATACACAGAACCGCAATCCAAGCAGCATACACTGAAACCCAAGTAGACATATATCATGTAACATACTGCTTAATACATAGTGAACAGACTTTCATATTTAAAAAAAAATAGTAGAGGTTTTACCGCGCTCGCAACTGCATAAGGTCATATGAGCGCCAAGGGGTGGGTGTCAACAGAGAAGTCTTTACAGGGAATCAGACTTACTCTGCTCACCTCTCTAGCTTCAACAGCACAAAGTCTGCTTCGACTATCCAGGCACCCGGAAATAGCAGGTCACAAGAGAGTGACAAACATACAAAAGAAGAAGAAGAAGAAGAAAATGACAATAGTAAGGATCAGGAAAGAAAAAGCAGCAGTTCCCTGTTGTAGATCAGGCACAGTTATGAGCATGACATGAGTCAGCCCATTTACAATTCTACTGTGCTTGAACGAGAAATATTCCCCCTTTGGGAATGGCCTAAAGACACTAGTCAGTGGCACTGCCCTGGGGGGTACAGACTTTCAGGTCCTCAGAAAATTTTCTTAAACATGTACATTGTGTAATTCTTTTTAGTTTTAGTTTGAGTTAAACGGCACTTGCAACACAACAAGGTCATATAAGTGCAAAAGAATAGATGTGTTACAAGAGAGTAACAAACACAAAAAAGAATGAGGAAAGATAAGGACGATAGATGTTTGATAGGAAAGAAGGAGCAAACCACACCACAGCACCCGCCAACCACCCATCTTAAACATGAACATTGTATAATTCTTTGTATTTTAAAACATGCACACAGTGAAATGTGTATGCTAGACTATTACTGCACATGTTTAAATAATACATGTACAACAAAACAGAGTCAGGGCATTTACAACATGACTTTCCAACTAGACAACAAACAAACAGGCTTTCAGAATTTCTTCCAATGGAAGAAAACTGCTCAAGCCCTTCTTAACTTTTCTTACAATTACAATTTTTTTAAAAGCGACCCAAAGAAAATCTTATATTGTTTGAGTAATACAAGCAACAAAAGCCATAGGCCGAAAACTTCTCAGTCATATCTTGTTCACAAGTTTAGTCTTGTCAAATAAATAACTGTGCACACAAAATACACACACACATATATATATATATATATATATATATATATATATATATATATCTATATATATATCTATCTTCATGCAGCTGTTATGTATGCTGTGGACTGTGTGGAACACTTCGTGTTTTGTCAAGTAGGACACCGACCAGCTTAATTTCTTTTATCTCGCTTTCTGTATCAATATAATATATAGGTCGGTATCTTATTCAGTTCTTAAGGCCATTCCCACACATCGTATAAAGCATAGGCCTACATATTTTACAGTTACAAGAGACAAAGGAAAAAAAATGAATAATAAATGAAATACATATTTCATATCAAAAGTATCTTAAATATGTTTCGTGTTGTTTAACAAAGTTTCCATATAAAATAAAAGGTTGTAAATACCTTCTTTCTTTCTTTTTGTGGTTTAAACATTGTATATTCTTTTTGCAAGGTTGAGTTTGGAAATGGGGAGGGGGGGGAAGAGAGAGAGAATCTATAAATTCCTTTTAATTCAACAGGCAAAGTTTCCACTCCCAAATAATGCAACCCTTAGTTTGTTTGAGCAATTAGCAAAATTTTATCCGCATGCGAGTGACATTTTGTTTACAGATTCAATTATTATTGTTTGAGTCACTCAGGTGGACACTGGAACAAAATGAAGGATGGAAACTCCACCTCTGTCATAATATATGTGAGACGTATTCTTAGAACGTACACTTAAGCACAGATAACATGAACACACAAAACCTAAATCACTGATAGCTCATAAAGTTTGCCATTCCCAGACTGATATAGATCTATATACACATCTCTTTAATTTTTCGACATCGGTTCAGAGAACACATTTGTTGATCCTCAGCAAGTTTTAACTATTCGTGCTCGACTGTTGGCCTACTATAAAATGCAGGCCACATATGGCTACCCAAAAAAGGCAAATATAACATTTAGACTGTTCATGCTTATTACACAGTACCATTATAGGAAACATACAAGGTAGGCTACATGTTTCTTACATTGCATGTACAATGCATAAAATCATACAAATTTGGAAACACTTTTGGGGGTGTATGTTATTTTGCAAACTCATTTTCGAAAAAAAAAAAAGTGGAGAAAAATTTGATGAGTCAAACGAGTCAAAAAAATGTTGTTCGGAATCCCTTGATACATCAGATGACATTTAGTGAATTTTAAATAATTTTTTAATTATTGTGTCAATTTTATTTTTCGCGAAAGTTTTAAATTCGCAATTTTAATGTCATGTCTCCCTATGCAGATACGCCCTTTTAAACATTTATTCGCCAATGACTTGTATTGCAAACTTCTTACCAAATTTGTGAACATCACAAATTTATGTCGCGTGATAATAAAACTCTGTATACAATAATTAGAGATCTCTGACTCGTATACTTGAGGTAGAGACGCAACTGGGTGTTACAGACTCAAAAAACAGTGTATACTTTTCATTTATAATGTGATCATGCTTTGAGGAGAAATACATTTACATGCTATCAAAAATCAACCTGCGGACGAACACAACCTAGTGGGAAGTGAAAGTGTCAGTCTTAGTAAGAGTCTTACGACACTTGCAACACAACTCGGTCATTTAAGAGCCGGGAGTGGAGGTGTTACAAGAGAGAAACAAACACAAAATAGAAGGAGAACAAATGTAAGGACGATAGATGTTTGATCAGAAAAGAGAAAATCACTCCAGAGCACCCCCAACGACCCACAGTGTTACGTACTACAGCACGTCTATGGCTAGAAACTGCAATTAATTTACAACTATATGTTGTAGTTGTAGGCACATTAGACTAAGCAGGAGATGCTCAAAAGTATCAGACACCACAGGTCTAAAAACAAATACAAAAAATCTAATTAATCAAACAGTTCAACAAATCCACTCATCAAATTAATCCAACAATTCAACAAATCCATCCACTCATCCGATCTATCCAGGAGGTACAGGCGACTGGACTTTTCACAACCAGCGCAGCATGCAAGCAACTGCAGCTACTCTTTGACGCAAAAAAATGTGTAGAAACTCAAAAATCCTGCAGTCACATAAACACAGCTGACAACTGACATAATTTGAGTAATTTTACTAAACAACGACAGAACCAGAAGTGCAATGTATTCTATACTGCTGACAGCTGACTGCAAAAAACCCACAAGACACAAAATAATAAAAACCTGATGAAGTTCACTCTTCCCCGTACTAAAATGGACTTTTTAAAACAAAGTTGTTTCATATTGATATGAAATTTCTGTTACAATACACCAGAATGATTTCAAATTCTAAAAAAATTTTTCACTCTTCAATCTCTAGATTTTCGTAAACATGAAATAACACACAGACATCCTGTAGTCCCATGAATCGTGAAGAGCACATTGTCAGAGTTTTACAGTAGTTGGTCATCAGTCAAGAGTTTTACAGTAGTTGGTCATCAAACAGTCAGAGTTTTACAGTAGTTGGTCGTCAAAACAGCCGTGTAATCTATGACGGCCGGAAGAGTAAGGGAAAAAACCCCACTTGGCCCAGGCGCAGTTAACGAGCGATAAAGAGAGAATCTGTTCTGGCAATTTGAATACCTGTAGGTAGGCTTTCTGCACCCCTGCAGAGCACATCCAACAGCCGTGAATCAAACACATGTAAGAAAAAAATGTCACTGCCAACAACTCTCACTTTGTCTTTCACGTTTGTCTTTTCTCCCTACAGCGCTCCTGGAGCTGAAACAAGAAGTGGACATTTGGAGAAAAAAATATGGTGAACTGGTACACGTTAAGTGTCCTTATCAAGACTGTCAGGTTATTTAAGAGGCAGGACCTCCGAGTTTATAACGTCCATCTCCAAAAAGGAAAGAGCCAAAAATGGGAAATTCGTAAATAGTGCCTTTCCCAAGGACACAACCAGCGGTCTCGTCAGGAATACAGTTCCGGCGGCCTAACCTTTAGACTATCGACGCACCAATCTCGCAACATCACTGGGCTACCAAAGCCATGAAGTGGACATTTATTGGCTTCACAAAATGGCAGACTCACAAACAGCATTGGACCATCCACTTTCACAGGTTTTAGAAATCACAATGGAGTCCGCTAAATACATATATACAAAACCGCAATCAGCACTACTGCCATATTTTCTTCTGATTTGACATGTTTCAAATTTAGAGAGATAGTTTTAACGTCGAAGAAAAAAAAATTAAGAATTTTACTTTCTTTTTGTTTACAGCTGTTTTCCGACCATACGTGTTCAGTTTCAACAAACTCCACTGTACCTCACTGTTGCCTCAAATAGAGATTTTAAAAAGAACTAGATCTGGCTTATACATTCCACAATTTAAAAAAACAAACGGATTCGTTGGTACCATCTTAAAGCTTGTTCATTTGTCTTACTTTTTAAGATAATAAATGTTCATCGATCATGAATAGAAGTCGAGATATTAATATATGCATTTAAAA
>NW_004797369.1:187350-191833 GCF_000002075.1 Aplysia californica
ACTAATTTTACCTCTGAAAACAGGTGACCCCCACGGGGGGAGGACATTATGTCGGGTTGTGCTCTGTGAGGGATGTTGAAGCGTACGTTGATGTCACAGGACTCAAGAACATGGTGCAATATCACTGACTGACAACACCCTTATCACATCTCTGAATACGGTCCATTTAGAGTTACGTTTAATTAAAGTCTGTTCTAGTATGTTACTTTGTGGCTTTCTGTGGCACAACCTGTTAGCTTTCTGTTTGTAACGTTTTTTCTTTTAATTTAGTTTAGTTTTAAGTTTTAAAGAAAAGTTATAGTAGAGGTTTTACGGCGCTCGCAACTGCATAAGATCATATGAGCGCCAGAAGATTAGAGGTGTTACAAGAGAGTAACAAACATAAAAAAGAAGAAGGGGAGGCAAGGACGATAGATGTTTGATAGGAAAGAAGAAGCAAACCACACCAGAGCACCCGTCAACCACCCACAGTTTAGTTTTCCTTAAAGTTTTACGACATTTGCAACACAATATGGTCATATAATATTATAAGTGTCGAAGATAAGAGATGTTACACGCAAAAAAAAGGAGGAGGAGAGACCAGGACGATAGATGTTCGATAAGAAAAAGGGAGCAAACCACTCCAGAGCACCCGCCAACCACCCGCAGATGTAAGCAGTGCAACAAGTACACCGAGGAATTATTTCACAGAACGAGAAAAAAAAACAAAACACTTTTATACCAAACACCCAAAATTACACCCAAACACCATGACCCCACATCAACATGACATAAAAAACAACAACCCCATCCTCAAATAGTCATAGTGCATGAAGGGAGGAGAAAGGGGCGAACAATTCTACCACATTTCATTTTAGTAAGAGTTTTACAGCACTTGCAACACAATAAGGTCACATAAGCGCCGAAGATTAGATGTATTACAAGAGAGTAACATTCACAAAAAAGAAGGAGGAGAGATAAGGACGATAGATGTTTGATAGGAGAGAAGGAGCAAACCACAAAAGAGCACCCACAAACCACCCAACAGCTCCGTTGTAAATCTCGAAGAAACAGTATGATGTTTGCTCCCGACAGGATCACACCGAGGGAGGAAGGCGAGACAAGGATGACAGACGTTTGATCATAAGAAAAAGGGAGCAAACCATGCCAGAGCACCCCGCCAACCACCCACCTATCACATTTGAAGTTTTCAATCTTATACAAACCCAATACTTGGAAGCAACACAACAGACAGAAGCCTCCATGTCAAGGAACATTTCTCTAAAGATTAAGTAGCCAAAAAACTAAATAAATTCATAATCGTATAAATATTTTTCTGTCAACTGAACACAATGTCATTGAAGTAATCTATCGCAATATCACTTTACCCTTACAGCATCTGGCTATTTTTAGCCCTCACTCCCTTCTCGCCTGGGTAAAACTGGAGCTCTTCATTCCTCAGACCCGCCCAATTCTGAAAGCATCTTTAATTTTTGACAGACTGAAAACCAACTTTTATTACTTTTAAAAGAAACTCTAAAAGTTAACCCTTCCAGCCCCAGCCATTTTTATGCACTCTATCCCTAACCCCAGTCCCAGTCAATACTGCAGTATTTCAGAAAAAGAGGCATGTATTCTAAAAAGTGATGTACTGTCTTTTTAATGAGGTTTAGATTATAACATTTAAAGGTAAATGAACAAATATTATGAAAATTAGTTGAACTAGGATCACTAATTTTGAAGAAAAAAAGCGTAAATTCGGTACCCCCAAAACTGAGAATATACGCTCTTTGGCCGGTGGGAGGTACAAACGCTGCTGAAAATATGCGCATGGGGCTAGAAGGGTTAATTTAATATGTAGAACATTTTTCGGTGACAACTGGCTAGATTAGGGTAAAAATACAGAACTAGCTTTGAGATAATTGTCTCACTGACAGGAAAATATACACCTATGGGCAGGGGGAAAGGGGGGGGGGATAATTCTTGTAGGAAATGTACACGACCAGGGGTGTAAGGGTGAAACACCCGCTGAATCTTAGACCCTCAGTAGACAGTCTGACAACACTACATGATGACACGCGCTGGACACAGAAACCAAAACAAGATAAATTTTTCTCCAACTCTCACCTCACAATTAGCACACGTAGTACATATATGAGGCAGCGTGGTGGAATCAAGCTCTCGTCAAAATGATCAAAATGAAGAAACTTGCATTTTTCTGCAAGTTTGTACATTTTTATCAATTTTTTTTTTTTCTCAACACTACACCTTTCGTGCCCAATAAAGAACTCATTTCTGTGTGGAATTTTCATAAAAACAATGATTAAAGGCATAAAAAAAAATTAATTTTCAGTTAACACGGACTCTTAAGCTAAGGAAATAACTAATCTTTGGCGGCCATTTTTTCACTAATTTTACCTCTGAAAACAGGTGACCCCCACCTCCTTCATTCGCAAATATCTCGACTTGTCTTCAAGATAAATGGATACTTTTTTACCCAAACAAAGACAAATGAATAAGCTTTAAGATGATACCAATAACTCTACAAGCCCAAAAATTGACGAGAGCCTGATTCCACCGCGCTGTCTCACATATAGTTTTGTTACACAGGCATCATGCATATCATTCATCAATGAACAAATCGTAGTAAAAAAAAAAATTTTTAAAGTCTAATTGTCTCGTTTGACATTGAAATGCATACACAAAAATACCCTTTTACTTTTACTACTACTTTTTAGTTTCAGTAAGATTTTTACAGCTCTTGCAACACAAATAAGTCACATTGGTGCCAAAGATTAAAAAGTGTTACTAGAGAGTAACAAACAAAGAAGAGAAGGAGGAGAGATAAAGAAGACAGATGTCTGATTTGATAAGAAAGAAGAAACAAACTATAAAATTATCTGAGTGCCCACCAACCAACCACAAATACTATTTCAAAACTACGACAAATATATATATGCATTATCAAAATTGGGTTAGGAAAAGAACTAACAACAATATTATTGTGTCATGACGTGTTGGAATCAGGCGCTCCTCAATTTTTTTTTAGCAAAGATAGAGTTTTAATATCATCTTAAAGCTCGTTCATTTGTCTTTCATTTGGCGAAAAATATACATATCTATCTTGAATAGAAGAGGATATATTTGCATTTGCAATTGAAGGAAGTGGGGGTCGGCTGATATGAAAGGTAAAATTAGCAAGAAAATGGCTGCCAAAGTTTGGTGACTTCCAAAGCTTGAGTGTCCTTGAAAACTGGAAATTCAGACGTTTTTTCGGTAACATTCCCATAGAAATATGTTTCGACAGAAAAGAGCATAAAAGGTGTAGAGGAAAAAAAAAAAAAAGAAAAAAAGAAAATTCGAGCAAAATTATCCAAGGCCCAGAAAAATGCAGGTTTCTTTGATTTCATTGTTTTGACGAACGCCTGATTTCACTACGATGTCTCACAACTGGTTGGGTTAAAGGATACGACATGGTGCGGGGGTAGGGGGATATTGATGAGGAAATAGTTCAGAACAAATACAAAAAAATATAAATTTATATAAATTTTTTTTTTTACAGTGCTATTTGATGATGTTCAGAGGCATATATCTTTTCAAGAACAAAAGTTCCACGTGCCCAAACATACTGTCGGTGCCCCACGCTGACTCTGTCTCCAACAAACTAGGTCAAACACTTTGATCTTTTGTCTCTAATTATATTATTTATCACAACCGTATATATATACAAGTGAAGTCGCTACCTCAGGGTTACAAAGTTCTATCTAACATTTTTTTTTTCCGTTTTGAGTTACTAAGACCATGAGGTCAGAAGCCAAATGTTCTATCCGCTCTATCAAAATCATAAGATTATTCAGATTCGTTATCAGGGGTGGTCAAAGAATTGCATTAGAAAAAGCTTGACCTGCCTTTTTGCGTCACATTTCTCAAAACTAGGTACTGAGCAGATAGAACTTTGTAATTCTAGGACAGAAATCAGGGATAGACCTATTATATAATAAGTAAAAAGAACATTTTACACAAAATTTTGAGCAATTTTGGAAGATACTAAGATAAAAATTACCCCCCCCCCCAAAAAGCATTTGACCAAGTTTAACAGATACACTGTTAGAGTCAAGTAACTGTGAAATTGAAACCTTGATACCACAAGCAAATAATATATCCAAAAACCACACACACAAAAAGGGGGAAAAAGATGGCGTTCACTCATCCTGGGAACAACGGACACACAAAAGGTACATATGTAATTTTGTAGTGTTCATCAATCAGGACTTTTCATGTTCCCATCATACTTCCCAACACCAGTTCTAGAGAGCCACAAACCTGGTAAGGGCATGCAAATATCGCTCGTCTCAGTGTCAAATGTACAAAGTCAAAGAAAACAGTGTGAAGCAGTTACCTACAGCCGTCCTGCTCACTCCACATTTGCACACATGTCACTTTTTTACGCTGAAAACAATCGGGGAAAATTGTTTCTGTTCAGACACTGTCTTTATATATATAT